>NW_007256075.1:110599-138770 GCF_000164805.1 Carlito syrichta
GCCGGCGGTGACCCGGCCCGGGCGAGGCGAAGCCGCGAGGGGCACGTGTCCCACCGCGGCGATGGCGCTTGCGGACGACGGGCTGGCCCACGCGCGACCGTGTCGTCTCCCCCAGCGAGCACCAGCGCGGGCTTTAGGTCAGAATGAACGCTCGGGTCCTCGTGCTGACCTCCGTAAAAACTCAATGTCATTGTGAGACAGCCACAGTGAGTGGCGTTCAGGGGCCTGTTTTCTCAAGCACACAGCGGCTGAAAGTCAAGGGTGACTGCGAAACAAAGAGGCAGAGATGTATGGGCTACTTCAGCTTTTCTGCGCTGTTGAAGTTTTTTTGACTTTTGAAAGAAAAGTGGTTGGATGCTTCGTTCTTTATGAGCTTTCTGTTTATTCACATCCACACACAAAAGTTTACTGGAAATAGTATGCCCTTCTAGTGTTAAGCATACTAGGCAAACCTGATTATGAATTGAGACTGACCCTCTAAGTTTTGAAGTGTAGTGTGATATAATTGGCTATAATTAACTCACGCAACTAACCTACAATATGATTAACTTTTTCTGCTGTTTAGTGCCCTGAGTGTCACGCACCTAATAACCAACTTGCTAAAAAGGAACAGCACACCTGGCTTCCAGGGTACATCTAGCTGTAACAACTAAGAAATTAAATGTTATTGAAAACTTTGTACTTTATAGTACTAAAGCTGTTGTTATCTAAAGAGTGCTCATCTCACATGTATTTATGTATTTATCAAAAGTGCAATTTCCTGAAGACTGCCTTCTGACTGTTCACATGCAACAATTCTCCTTTTTCTGCCTTTCAGGAGTATTTGAAAGATGCTAGTGCACACCTCTCCTGCAGACGGAGAGTGAACTGACTAGTCCTGTTTGTGAGAGGAGGCTTCCCAGAAGCAGAGAGCTGTGTGGAGAGTTTGAGTGATACGTGAACAACAGATTATCTCTCCTGACTCCAGCAGATCATAGATGGCAGAGATGAAAGTATAGTGCAAGCCAGGCTCAGTGGCTCAGTCTGTAATCCTGCACCTTGGGAGGCTGAGTGAGTGGATTGCCTGAGCCTGCGGGTTTGAGACCCACCTGGGCAACTTGGTGAGACCTCATCTCTACAATAAATCAAAAAATTAGCCGAGTGTGGTAGTGTGCACCTGTAGTTCCAGCTACTTGGAAGGCTGAGGCGGAAGGATCACCGGAGCCCAGCAGGTTGAGGCTGCAGTGGCTGGAAGCAGCCACTGCACTCCAGTCTGGGTGACAGAGTGAGATTCCACTTAAAAAAAAAAAGAAAGTACAGTGCGAGTAATTCACAGAACCTGGAAGTAAAGGGACAATTACAGGTTCATCTTGACCCAGATCATGGCATGGGGAGGATCACAGGAACTTCTCCAACTGCAGATCTGGAAAAAATCAGCTATCCTAACAAAGCAGTTGGTGCAGAAGGGGGCTTCATACCATTGACACTTCGTCTCTTCAAGTATGTGCTTTCATGACAAACTAAAAATGACCACAGTTTGGCTGGGCACGCTGGCTCTCGCCTGTAATCCTAGCACTCTAGGGGGGCCAAGATGGGAGGATTGCTTGAGGCCAGGAGTTTGAGACCAGTCTGGGCAGCCTCATCTTTATAAAATAAATAAATATGACTTCAAAGTATGTGCCTCTCTTTGCATGAAGCTGGAGTCTGTGTCCCTCCTCTTGAATCTGGGAGGGCTCTGTGACTGCTGTGACCAATAAATATGGCAGAAGTAATGCTTTACCAGGTTCTCTGTCCAGATAGTAAGAGAGAGCCAGTTCTACTCACTGTCTCTTGGAACCATGAAGGAAGTTCAGCTGTCTTGCTGGAGGGACCTTGTGGAAGGGCCCTGAGACCACATCAGGAGGGAGAAGAGCCTGGCTGAACCCAGTTCTCCAACTAACTTCCCTTCAAGATGCCAGAATGACTACTTCTGAAACCTCAGATCATCCACACCACTAGCTAAGTACACCAAATAACCCCCCAATCACCCCCCATGGAGCAGGAAAATCACCCAGCCGAGCCCTGCCAGCATTTCTGACCCCACAGAGCTCTGACCCCACAAAAAGGAACCTGAGGGCTAATCTGAGTTAACCCAGCAAACTTAACTTGCCTTGCTTTGTTTAGTCATTTGCCTTTATTTGGGGTTAAAAATTATGTTGCTCAGCACTATATAACTAATCTCCTATTAGCCTCTTTCAGATCACATCTCTAATGTGTAGGTCACCATGTTTTTCAGAAACATGGGACCAGCTCTTGTCCAGTTCAAGCTGCCTGAGACCACCAAGCCTACAACTGGGCCAATGTGCGCATCTGATGGGTGATCTTTTGACATCCGAGGGCCAAAAAGTCCACCCTCAAATCATGCTAACAATACCATTTTGTAAACATGTGTCTTATGAAAAGCTATAAAGCTTGACTACACTTGTACAGATCACCAGTTACCTCATTTTTCCTTGTCCCAATCACCTCTACTCATGCCTCGAACCACCTTGTTCCTCTATCCCACAAATATCCCTAAAACACCATCTTCAGGGAGGTGGATTTGAGATATGCTCTCTTGTCTCCTTGCTTAGCTGCCTTGTGAATAAACCCTCTCCGTAAAACTCATCATCTCACTGATTGGCACACTGCATAAGAGACAGAACAAGCCTGATTCAGTAACACACAAATAGTTTTTCTGACTCAGAGTCAGAGACCCAGGTTGGAGTGCAGTGACACACTCATGGCCACTGCACCCTCGACCTGCTGTGCTCAGGTGATCTTTCTGCCTTGGCCTTCCAAGCATCTGGAACTACAGGCACATGCTACCATGCCTGGCTAGTTTTTTGATTTATTGTAGAGATGAGGTATCGCCAAGTTGTCCAGGCTGATCTTGAACCCTTGGGTTCAGATAATTCTCTCCCCTCTGCCTTCCAAAGTGCTGGGAATACAGGCATGAGCCTGGCTGGTTTTTGTTTTTGTTTTAATTTTCAGATGGTTTGTCATGCAGTGAAAGGTCAATGGAACAACTTTCTTCCTCTTTTCTAGGTAGCTTCAAGAAGTCTCATTTAAGCAAAAGGAAGTTTCTGTGTTCATATAATCCCACAACATACATCCCTAAAGCCTTTCGAGGGAAATTTGAGCAGTAGTGGGTGAGGAAATGAAGCTAGTATGTAGCATATTTTATTAAATGAAAACCACCTTAACGTCTCCTATCGTCAAAGGCTGTTCAATGAATTGGAAACTGGTAAGTTACATGAGGACAGATGAACTAGCATGTATTGCACGTGTGCACTGTGCTGGGCATTCATTGTCCATGAGCTCATGCAGTCATCAGAACAACCCTATACTGTAGTTGCAGGCTCACAGGGCAAGGACACGAGGCTCACAGACTAGTACTTGGATCTAGGCTGCCGGCCTCCAGTTCCCAAGTGTGTGCCTCAGCACTGTGCTGACTCCCAAGGTGTAACCTCTAGGTGTACAATTAAAATGTGAATTTTCATTTCTATATGTTTTACTTATTCATATGTTTTTGTTATAAGCATGAGTAATACAATATACAGCACTCAAGTAAATTCACAATATTCTGTTGGTTGCCAGGCAGTATCATAGAAGCTCTTCTAACTGAAAGAATGTAGTATTGAAATGTATAAGGCCAAGCAAGGTGGTTTATGCCCGTAATCCCAGCACTTTGGGAGGCTGAGGTGGGAGGATCTCTTGAGGCCAGGTGTTCAAGACTAACCTGGGCAACATAGCGAGACCTCATCTCTACAAAAATTAAAAAAAAAATTAGCGGAGCATGATGAGGCGTGCTTGTTGTCCCTGCTGCTTGGGAGGCTGAGGTGGGAGGATCACCTGAGCCCAGGAGGTCAAGGTTGTGGTGATTTGTGATTGTGCCACTGCACTCCAACCTGGGCTACAGCATGAGACTCCGACTTAAAAAAAAAAGTGTACATTTTTGTCCACCTACACCCAGCAACTGGAAGAAGTAAACTTTAAAGCCTCTTAGATCTTGATCCTATTATTTTCATATACTTCCTTGTATATATTTTTTTAAATATTGAATTTGCAATTACAGAACCTGGTTTTCTTCCCTGTCTCTGCCCCTTTCTAGTTATGTGACTTTGGATAAGTCACTTTACTTCTCAGAGCTTTAGCATCCTCACTAATTTCTAGCACGATTTAACTGAGGCTAAACTAAAAGTTAGCATGAGAGGCCAGGCACAGTGGCTCATACCTGTAATCCTGGCACTTTGGGAGGCTGAGGTGAGAGGACTGCCTGAACCCAGGGGTTCAAGACCACCCTGGGCAACTTGGCAAGACCTCATCTCTACAGTAAATTAAAAAATTAGCCAGGTGTGGTGGCGCAGGCCTGTAGTCCCAGCTACTTGGGAGACCAAAGCAAGGATCTCCTGAGCCCAGGAGGTCAAGGTTGCAGTAAGCCATGATTGTGCCACTGTGCTCCAGCCTGGGTGACAGAGCAAAACCCTGACTCATAAAAACAAAAAACAAAAACCAACCAACCAAACAAAAAACATTTAAACATCAAGTCAGTAGCTGTTGAGAAAGGATATTGAACTGTATGTGGAGTTTTAAATATTAGAATGATTTCTACCTGCCAAGAGGGTACTTTGGTCTGAAAATGAGAGGAAAGGCATCGCCTCACTCTGTTTTTTGCTACACAAGCAGGTTATAGGTGAGCCGACGGGCATGTAGGGGGACATCTGTTGGAGTGGAAGGAGTTTGGGCTTAGGCATTTCAGTCCCACCTCTGCCACTCCTAGCCTGGCTATTTTATTTCCTGAGCCTGCTTTCTCATCCACAGAATTTGCATAATTACATCTCAGACAGCCATTGTCAGAATTGACAATTATATACAGTAAATGAAAAGGAGCTATAGGAAGTGGTTATCATTCTAATCTAATATAGGTCAAACTGCCTTATTTAGTATTTATATTATTAAGAACCTGTAATAAGGTGGTTAGTCTATTATATAGTCATATGACATTTCATAGTTTAAAAATATTTCAAGCCGAGCTCGGTGGCTCAGCCTGTAATCCTGCGCCTTTGGGAGGCTGAGGTGAGTGGATTGCCTGAGCCCGTTGGTTCGAGACCCGCCTGGGCAACTTGGCGAGACCTCATCTCTACAATAAATCAAAAACCAGCTGGGTGTGGTAGCGCGCGCCTGTAGTTCCAGCTACTTGGAAGGCTGAGGCAGAAGGATCGCCAGAGCCCAGCAGGTTGAGGCTGCAGAGGCCGGGAGCGGCCACTGCACTCCAGTCTGGGCAACAGAGTGAGACTCCAACTCAAAAAAAAAAGAAAAAAATTCAAAATACACGATCTCATTAACTCTTATACTAACTTTTATTTATTATTATTTTTATTATTATTATTATTTTGAGTTGGAGTCTCACTCTGTCACCCATGCTAGAGTACTATGGCATGCTCACGGCCACCCACAGCCTCAACCTGTTGGACTCAGGCAGTCCTTCTGCCTCAGCCTTCCAAGTAGCTGGAACTACAAGCATGCACTACTACACTCGGCTTATATTTGGGTTTATTGTAGAGATGACGTCTCACCAAGTTGCCCAGGCTGGTCTCGAACCCCTGAGCTCAAGCAATCCTCTCGCCTTGGGCTCCCAAAGTACGGGATTACAGTCTTGAGCCACCCGGCCTGGTCAAACTTTTTGATTTATTGTAGAGACGAGGTCTCACCATGTTGTCCAGGCTGGTATCAAACCCCTGGTTCAGGCAGTCCTCTTGCCTCGGCTTCCCAAAGTGCTGGGATTACAGGCGTAAGCCTCCACGCCCAGCCTGTTTAAATATTTACTGTCCTTCACTGTTATATAATTCTTCTATCACACTAAAAACTCAATCTTAGACACATTTTTAATTGCATGTTCATTGTGAAAAAAATAAAAAAGTAAGTAGAAAGAAGTTAAAAATTTTTTTTTATTTTAGAGTTGTGGGGTACAAGTGAGGATCTGCTCCATAAGTAGGCTGCATGCAGAAGTCTGGGCTTCCAACTGACCTTCTCTCCCCTTGGTAGTGTACCAGATACCCTTTGTGTGGCCCCATGCCCCTCTCTCTCCTCCCTCCCTTTCTCCTAAGCAGTGCCCAGCATCTGCCAATCTCACCCTTGTGCTCCTGTGACCAGTGATCAGACCCGCTTATGAGTGAGAGCATGCAGTATTCAGTTCTTTGTTCTCTGATAGCTCACTTAGAATGACAGCCTCCAGCTGCATCCAAGTTGCTGTGAAGGCCATGATTTTGTTCTTCTTTATGACTGCATATTATCCCATTGTGTATATGTACCACATTTTATTTATCCAATCCACTTTCGATGGGCATCTGGGTTGGTTCCATGTTTTTGCTATTGTGAATAGTGCTGCAAGAAACATATGTGTGCAGGTGTCTTTTTGGTAGAGCAATGTATGTTCCTCTTGATATTTCCCAGGGGAGGGATGGCTGGATTGTATGGAAGTTCAATTTTTAGTTCTTTTGGAAATCACCACAGTGCTTTCCATAGAGGATGAATTAGCCTGCACTCCCACTTACAGGGTAGAAGCAGTCCCTTTTCTCTGCAGCCCTGCCAGCACCTGTTGTTTTTTGACCTGTTGTTTAATGATGGTCATTCTTACTGGAGTTAGGTGCTATCTCATTGTGGTTTTGCTTGCATTTCTCTGATGATTAGTGAGGCTGAGCATTTTTTCATACATTTGTTGGCTGCTTGTATGTCTTCCTTTGAAAAGTCCATGTCCTTTGCCCACTTTTAAATGGGGTTGTTTGTTTTTTCCTTTCAGTTCATTTGAATTCCTTATAGATCCTGGATACTAGGCCTTTGTCAGATGCATAGCTTGCAAGTACTTTTTTTCCCCCATTCTGTGGCTTGTCTCTTTGCTTTCTTGGTGGTTTATTTTGCTGTGCAAAAGCTTTTCAATTTAATAAGGTCCCATTTGTCTATCTGAACTTTTATTGCACTTGCTTTTGAGGACTTAGTCATGAATTCATTGCCTACTCTGATGCCCAGAAAGGTGTTCCCTGTGTTTTCTTCTAAGATTTTTATAGTTTGAGGTTTTATATTTAAGTCCTTAACCCATTCTGAGTTAATTTTTGTATATGGTGATAGGTAGGGCTCCAGTTTCATTCTTCTGCAAGTGACTAGTCAGTTTTCCCGGCACCACTTGCTAAATATGGTTTCCTTTCCCCGGTGTTTGTTATGAATGGCTTTGTCAAAGAAGAGTTGGTTGAGGGACTGTGTTTTATCTCTGGCATCTCTGTCCTATTTTATTGGTCTACATGCATATTCCTGTACCAATTCCATGACATCTTGGTTTAACTGTAGACTTGTAATAAAGTTTAAAACTAGAAGAGTAATACCTCCCACTTTATTCCTTTTGCTAAGGATTGTTTTGGCTATTCATGCTCTTTTTTGCTTCCATATGAATTTCTGTATTGTCATTTCCAAATCTGTGAAAAATGATGTTGGCAATTTGATGTGTATTGCATTGAATCTGTTGATTGCCTTAGGTAGGATGGATATCTTGATAATATTGATTCTTCCAATCCATGAACATAGGATGTTTTCCATTTGTTTGGGTCATCCTTGATTTCTTTGAGCAGCATTTTGTATTTCTCATTGTAAAGGTCTTTCACTTCTCTAGTTAAATAGATGCCAAGGTATTTCTTTTCTTTTTTTTTCTTTTCTTTTCTTTTTTTGTGTGTGTGGTTATTGTGAATGGGATTGCATTTTGTATCTGGTTGTCAGCCTGCTTGTTGTTAGTGTATACAAATGCAACTGACCAGAGCCCAGCAGGTCGAGGCTGCAGTGGCTGGGTGTGTCCACTGCACTCCAGTCTGGGTGACAGAGTGATACTCCAACTCAAAAAAAAAAAAATAGTAATACAACTGTCTTTTGCATGTTGATTTTGTATCCCAAGACTTTACCAAAGTCATTTATCAGTGTGAGGAGGTTTTTGACTGACTCTCTAGAGTTTTCAAGGTACAGAATCATATTATCCACAAAGGATAGCTTAACTTCCTCTTTTCCTATTGGATACCCCTGATTTCCTTCTCTTGCCTGGTTGCTCTGGCTAGGAGTTTCAGCACTATGTTGAATAGGAGGGGTGAGAGTGGACACCCTAGTCTTGTTCTAGTTCTTAGGGGAATGCTTCCAGCTTCTGTCCATTAAGCAAAGTGTTGGCTGCAGGTTTGTCATAGATGACTCTCATTGTTTTGAGGAAAGTTCCTTCAGTGCCTAGGTGTTCAAGGATTTTTATCAAGAAGGAATGTTGGATTTTATCAAATTTTATGAAATTGAATTTAACACTGGATAGATTTATCTCTGGATGTGTAGTCTCACATCCAGAGATAACCATGAGTAACATTTTTTTATTTCTTTCATTAAAAAAAATCTGTGGGCTGGGCTCGGTGGCTCAGCCTGTAATCCCAGCACTTTGGGAGGCCAAGGTGAGTGGACTACCTGAGCCCGCGGGTTCGAGACCCGCCTGGCCAACTTGGCAAGACCTCATCTCTACAATAAATCAAAAATTAGCCGGGCGTGGTAGCGCGCCTGTAGTTCCAGCTCCTTGGAAGGCTGAGGCGGAAGGATCGCTGGAGCCCAGCAGGTCGAGGCTGCGGTGACCGGAAGCGGCCACTGCACTCCAGTCTGGGCGACAGAGTGAGACTCCAACTCAAAAAAAAAAAAAAAAAATCTGTGCATACTTTTGTTGAAATTGTGTTCATAAATAATAAATGAAGTAACATATGCAAAGATTTTAGATAGTGTTATGCTTTTTAACATATTTTATTTTCTGACTTTAACTCATAAAGTTGGCAGAACTATCTTATATATATATAATTTTTTTTTCTTTATTTTAAATATGTGGGGTACAATTCAGGGTCAGAAATACAAATGTTCATAATGCAGGTACCCTTGACAATTATATATTTTAAAAGACGAGGCCAGGATCGGTGACTCAGCCTGTAATTCCAGCACTTTGGGAGGCCAAAGTGAGAGGATTGCCTGAGCCCGCGGGTTTGAGAGCCACCCGGGCAACTTGGCAAGACCTCATCTCTACAATAAAAAAAAAGGTTGAAAATACAGACAGAGTGTGCACCTATAGTTCCAGCTAATTGGAAGGCTGAGGCAGAAGGATCGCAGGAGCCCAGCAGGTCAAGGCTGTGGTGGCTAGGAGCGTGCCACTGCCCTCCAGCCTGGGTGACAGAATGAGACTCCAACTCAAAACAAAAAAGCCAGGCTCGGTGGCTCAGCCTGTAATCGCAGCGCTTTGGGAGGCTGAGGTGAGTGGATTGCCTGAGCCTGAGGGTTTGAGACCCACCTGAGCAGGTGACACCTCATCTCTACAATAAATCAAAAAAATTAGTCAGGCGTGGTAGCGCGCACCTGTAGCTCCAGCTACTGGAAGGCTGAAGCGGAAGAATCGCCGGAGCCCAGCAGGTGGAGGCTGTGGTGGCCGAGAGTGGCCACTGCACTCCAGTCTGGGCGACTAGACTCAAACTCAAAAAAAAAGAAAGACTAAAGAGACAGAACAAAGAAACATGATTAGTTGTCTTGATAGGATTTTCATGCAAAAAAAAATTATGAAAGATATTTTGGGTACAAATGGGGGTTATTTAAATATAGACTGAGTAATGAACAATATTAATTTTATTGGGTGTGAATACCCTTATTTCTCAAAAACACCCATTGAAATATTTAGGAGTAAGCCGGGCTCGGTGGCTCAGCCTGTAATCCTGAGCTTTGGGAGGCTGAGGTGAGAGGACTGCCTGAGCCCGCGGGTTCGAAACCCGCCTGGGCAACTTGGCGAGACTTCATCTCTACAATAAATCAAAAAATTAGCTGGATATGGTAGCGCGCGCTTGTAGTTCCAGCTACTTGGAAGGCTGAGGTGGAAGGATCCCCGGAGTCCAGCAGGTTGATGCTGTGGTGGCTGGGAGCGTGCCACTGCACTCCAGTCTGGGCAACAAAGTGAGACTCCAATTCAAAAAAAAAAAAAAAAGAAATATTTAGGAGTAAAAATTGTATCTGTAACATACTTTCAAATGATTCAGCAAATACAGAGAAAAAGATAAAGGTAGTATGAAAAATTATCACTAGCTGTTAAATCTAAGTGGTAGTGGTACAGATGTACTTTGCACTGTTTTTCAAACTTTTTATATGTTTTTAAATTTTCACAATAAAATATTGAGGGAAAATTTCAAAAGACACTGCTGGGCACAGTGGCTCACACCTATAATCCCAGCACTTAGGGAGGCCAAGTCAAGAGGATTGCCTGAGTCCAGGAGTTCGAGACCAGCCTGGGCAATATGGTGATAGCTAATCTCTACAATAAGCAAATAAATAATAACAGTAAAAAATTTAGCCAGCCATGGTGGCACGTGCCTGTAGTCCCAGCTACTTGGAGGCAGAAGGATTGCCTAAGCCCAGCAGATCAAGTCTGTGGTAGCTGTGATTGTGCCACTGCACTCCAGCCTGGATGACAGAGTGAGACTCTGACCACCGCCTCCCAAAAATAAAAAAAAAATATGACCATAATGAAAATTTGCAGAAAAAAATGTAAGACCATTGTGGCCTTCAGTCTTTTCTCATGCCTTTTATGATGGTCACATTTCTTTGTAAATATTTTAATGAGTTTATTAAAATCAACCTTGCAGTCTTCTCCTCCTTTATTTCAGTTACTCAAAGGTCTTACTTGTTTTCATTTTCTCATCCTTGGGGGTCCTCTCAAAAATATTTTTCTTGGCTTTTTTTAGTAGTGGATGCTACACTCTTATTAGTAAGACTTGTAAATAACGTTCAGTGTCATGGAAGATTACTTTGTAGTTTTTTTAGTCCTCACTTGACAAATTTTATTTGGCAGGTTAAATCAGTTTCTGTTGATTAGTTATTAGCTTTTCAAAAAGACTTAAATAAAAGATTTGATCAATATGTAGGCTGCTTATTGTCACATAAGGAAAGAAAACAAAGATGTTCTTTTATCTTCACTACCTGCACAACCTTTACCCTGACCAGCTGTGTTGCAGAGATGAACATGACCTGAGGCATCCAGCAGAGAATGTGGGTATTTCAGCATAAACCATCACCATTGCTGCCCAAATAACTCTTAAGAATGAAATCAAGTCAGCAAATATTTATAATGTGCACAGCATCTGTTAGGTGTCTGAGAATAAAACATGCATTCTTAAAAAAATTGTCCTCCAGAATGGTACTCACTTCTTTCACCCCACTTCTGTTTACTGAGTCATGTTTAGCTCTGCCATGATAACTCTGAGATCCCAGCCAGTTCTTGCCCAGTGTTTTCCCTCCCTATGGTATAAAAACCTGTAATTAACCTTCCTAGGCTTGATCCATTTATTTTTGACCACATCTCCAATTTGCCAATTTGTCTTGATCCACGTCAACGATTTTTTAAAAGCTGCCTTTTGGTACCTCTATATATTGTTTTGGAAATTTTCTTTTCTTTTTTCTTTTTTTTCTGAGTTGGAGTTTCACTCCATCGCCCAGACTGGAGTGCAGTGGCCATTCCCGGCCACCGCAGCCTTGACCCACTGGGCTCCGGCGATCCTTCCGCCTTAGCCTTCCAAGTAGCCGGAACTACAGGCGCGCACTACCACGCCCGGCTGATTTTTGATTTATTGTAGAGATGAGGTCTCACTAAGTTGCCCAGGCGGGTCTCGAACCCGCGGGCTCAGGCAATCCACTCACCTCCGCCTCCCAAAGGCGCAGGATTACAGGCTGAGCCACCAAGCCCAGCTTGGAAATTTTCTATTCATGAGAAAAAGGAAACAGATTTCAAGCTCCATTACAAGACATTATCCCATGAAGAATAATTTCTCTGGATGCCAAGTCTCATGACACAGACCTCTACATGTCAGCCCTCTCGGCCTCCTCAGGGACCATACTCATCAGCAATGCCCTCTCTGTCTGTATTTTCAACCTTTTTCTCTCTGTCAGTCATTAGTGCATTCTCACCACTTAAATGGAAAAGAGAACTCACTAAAATGGGAAAGAAAAGTTCCTTCAAACTCCAGTCCACCCCATCTACCTTATTTCCTGCAAAGTCAGGTTTTTGGTTGGTTGGTTGGTTGATTGGTTAAGAGGCAGTTACTTGACTGTATATATTTACTACCCATTCAATCCTCATGCTATGGTAATCTGCTTCTGTACCCACAACTGGATTCTGAAACACTTCTCAACAGTTATCAATGGTATTCCTTCTGCTAACTTCAGTGAAGCATCTGTCTTCATCTGGTAGAACCTCTCTGTCACAAATGACAGCATTGACTTCTTCTTCAAATGCTTCTCTCTCCTTGACTTCAGTCACCTCAGCCATATTGCTCTTTCGAAATACCACACAGTATTGCTTCTGACAGAGGAGCTCATTTTCACAGCAAAAAAGAGTGAGGCAATGGGCTAAGGCCCAAAGAATTCACCAGAAGCAGCTAACGTTCTGGAATGGCTGTCAAAAACCTAGTTTGGGCAACAAATGAGAGACAGAGACAATGCTTTGCAACACTAGAATTCTGTTCTACAAGAGGTAGCATATTCTTCAAATCAGCTACCAATAGGGTATGACTTTTTTGGTTTTTTGGTTTTTTGCTGGAGTACAGCAGTATGATCACAGCTTACCGCAGTCTCAAACTCCTGGGCTCAGGCAATCCTTCCACTTCAATCTCCTGAGTAGCTGTGATGACAGGCATGCACCACCATGCCTGGCTAATTTTTTTATTTTTTGTAGGGACAAGTTCTTGCTATGTTGCCCAGGCTGGTCTTGAACTCCTGGGCTCAAGCAAACCTCCCGCGTCAGCCTCCCAGAGTGCTTGGAGTATAGGCATGAGCCACTGTGGCTGGCCCATTTTGTGTTTCTCTGGCCACCAAACAACAGAGAAGGAATATGAACTTCTGACTGGGATCAAAGATCTGTACTACCTAGGGCATCTGACCTCTGCTTAGTTTTCTCACAACCAGGCTCACCAAATCATAACAGTTTGTCTGATTTTTATTTTTGACCACCTCTCCAAAATCTCACATCCCAGAAAAACCCTCAGTCTCAGGCTAACTAGGACAATTGATCACCTAACTAACTTCCCTAAGACATTAAAGACATTTGATAGGCCAGGCACAGTGGTTCACGCCTTTAATCCCAGTGCTCTGGGAAGCGAGAGGGTTGCCTGAGCCTGGAGGCTTGAGACTTGGCAAGACCTTGTCTCTACAATAAATCAACAAATTAGCTGGGTGTGGTGACATGCATCTGTGGCTCCAGCTACTTGAAAGACTGAGATGGAAGGATCACTTGAGCCCAGCAGGTCGAGGCTATGGTGGCCGTGAGCATGCCCCTGCAATCCAGTGTTGGCAACAGAGTGAGATTCAGACTCAAAAAAAAAAAAAAAGACTCGATAAATTTGCTTTGGAGGGGATCTTGTCTATGTCTAGAAGAATCCACTCCCAACTGTCCCAAAATATACCCTGATGACACTCAAGCTTATTTTGCATCCCAGGGAGAAATGTTTGAGTCTGACATTGGCTGCCCCCTCACTGGCTCACATCAATCCATGAGCATCATCTTCAGAGGCTTCTATGCCTTTGAGGACAGAGTAGTACTTTCTTTTCAAGCTGGAGGCAAAGCTCTGCATGTCACACACACTCAACTCATTTTTGTTCTTTCTTTGTATTTGCTAAGAATGATATATTACCTTGATCTTTACCTTTATTGTGAATTATCTCATTAATCTAACTTTTCCAGCACTTGAGAAAACTTATGCTAGTTCTGGAAGGGATTACAGAAATCATTTAATCCAAACTCAAATATCTTGTGTTCATTTGCAATTGTTCTATTATTTAAACTTTGTTATTTGTCATGTTCACCAGGCATTCATTTCCTCAACTGACCAAAACTTACACTTGCACATCTAATTCAGCGAGCAATTTAGTTTTGCTTGTATAATGATTGTGAACTCTGACTTTCAAAACCTCAGTGTTCTCTGGCATTTTATAAAAAATAACTACTCAGCAAGGCTCACGCTGTAATCCCAATACTTTAGGAGGTAGAGGCAAGAGAATTGCCTGAGCCCAAAGGTGTGAGACCAGACCGGGCAACTTTATGAGACCTTGTCTCTACAATAAATCAAAAAATTAGCCAGGCGTGGTAGCATGCGTCTGTAGTTCCAGCCACTCGAATGGCTGAGGCGGAAGAATTGGCTGAGCCCAGCAGGTCGAAGCTGCGGTAGCCATGAGCAGGGCCAGCCTGGGCAACAGAGTGAGACTTCAACTAAAAAACAACAACAACAACAACAACAACCAAAAACCACTACTCAATGAGAGCTTGTTGATAAGGGACCTTGGTCTTCCTAGTGTTGCCCATCAGTCTCATTTTCTATTGTGTCGTGGCAATGACATCTGTAATTGTCAAAAGATCTGCTTCCATATGGTCTTGGCTTACAGTACCAACCAGAGTAGAACTCAAAAACTGAGATTAAGTTTTATTTCATTTCAGATAAGAAACAACTGAGATAAAACAATACTCTTCCACAGAACCTCCACTGGTGCTAATCTCAACCAAATAATGGGGTGAATAGATCGCTGGCCTTGCATTATGTTCTTATGAATCAGTTCTCTGATTTTCCAAGAGCAAAAATAAAGAACAGAGTTTTCAGAAACAATTAACTGTAAATTTAAATACTAACCAAGAAATACTCATTATGCTTAGAAACTCATGCTGATTTGTCAGAGTCTGTCTTCCATGTAAATGCCAGGAGAGAAGGGGTCTTTTTCTAAAGAAATATTTTGTTGCCACTGTTTTTCATCTTTTTTAGATTTTTTTCTTTTATAGCTTTATTTTCTTCCCTTGAGTCAATTGGGACTGTTATGGGAAACCTCAATTTCCATTGGTTTAGGAATTTGAAATGAAACCAGGATTATAAAAGCACAAAGACCCACAGCAGCAAACACCTTCAACTTCTAGTCCGACACTGGAGGATGTGGTGGTTTTTTTTTTTGAGTTGGATTCTCACTATGTCGCCCAGACTGGAGTGCAGTGGCCGCTCCCGGCCACCGCAGCCTCGACCTGCTGGGCTCCAGCGATCCTTCCGCCTCAGCCTTCCGAGTAGCCGGAATTACAGGCATGCGCTACCACGCCCGGCTGATTTTTTGATTTATTGTAGAGATGAGGTCTTGCTGCCCAGGCGGGTCTCGAACCCGCGGGCTCAGGCAATCCACTCACCTCAGCCTCCCAAAGGCACGGGATTACAGGCTGAGCCACCGAGCCCGGCTAATGTGGTGTTAAAGCTAGTAAAAAACACAGGTTTGAACATCAGCGTTCCACCAAGAAGCTTTAAGAATCATTTAGTCAAAAGTCTGTTCGTATTGAGAAAAGAAAAATAACAGATGTTGCTGATAGAAAACATTTAGATTTAAAAGAGGAGTTCAAATCAACAGCTGGAGCATTACACAAATTCAAGGTTGAATGATTAAATCTAAACTTTTTTTCCAATTTCTTTTCACAAATCTTTGAGTTAATCTTGTCCCACCAATTGTAGGAGTCTATTGTCGGTGTCAAACAATTCTCAAATGGCTTCAGAGCAAAAATCAGATCTATGATAGAGCAGTAAGATCTTTTATTAAGAAGTCAGGAAGCCGGGCTTGGTGGCTCAGTCTGTAATCCCGCGCCTTTGGGAGGCCGAGGTGAGCGGACTGCCTGAGCCCGCGGGTTCGAGACCCGCCTGGGCAACTTGGTGAGACTCCAACTCAAAAAAAAAAAAAAAAAAGAAGAAGAAGAAAAGTTTAATTCTCGGGCTCAGTGGCTCAGCCTGTAATCCCGCGCTTTGGGAGGCTGAGGTGAGTGGATTGCCTGAGGCCCTGGGTTCAAGACCTGCCTGGGCAAGTTGGCGAGACCTCATCTCTACAATAAATAAATTAGCCAGGCGTTGTACCACATGCCTGTAGTTCCAGCTACTTGGAAGGCTAAGCGGAAGGATCGCCGGACTCAGCAGGTCGAGGCTGCGGTGGCCGGGAGCAGCCACTGCACTCCAGTCTGGGCGACAGAGTGAGACTCCAACTCAAAAAAACAACAACAACAACAACAACAAAAAAAGAAGTCAAGAAGATGTGGAGTGGTGGCTCATAGATGCTTGCAGACAGAAGGCCTTTGAGGATTTCAAGGATATATCTTGCAGACTTTCTCTGTTGAAATAGCAGGGTTTCTAGGAATCTAAGGTCATTGTCCCACAGCAACTTTACAGGGAGTCCAAAGTAGATGAAAGCTTATTTCTAGAGATCTGAGGACTTGGTTTTTATACAATGGAATGGATTATAAACTGACACTCAGAAAGTCCATAAAGTAATTATATCAGCTTGCTCTGAAAAAGCGATACAGTATAGAACTAACCTGACTTGACCAACATTTTTTAAAGTATAATTAATTCTCCAAGTGCTTGTAATCTACACCACACTTCTTGGTCTGAATTTTTTGGGGGAGAGGAGAAAAGGGAGGCACATCCTGGAATCAACACTTTTAACAGATAATACTTACGGATGTAATACTTATAGATAATACTTATGATATCCACCTCAAACAGAGCTACTTATATACTTCCTAACTACACTTTTTTGTTGATCCTGCCTTCCATTCTCTCATGTTGGAATAACACTGCCTTCCATTCTGCAAATACTAGCCATCGTTCAATTTTTGTTCTTTCAGTAAATAGTGGTGGGTCAGTTGTACAAGAGAATATGTTGTCTATCTTGCTTCATACATGCACAAAACATTCATTAAAATGGATCATAGAGATAAGGAGGAAGAGTAAAATAACGCTTTTAGAAGAAAACATAGAATCATAGTTTCAAACTCTTGAGGTAGACGTAAGATAGAAAATAAAGAAGTATAAGCATAACACAACATATAGAAAATAGTACTTCAGTCGGGCTTGGTGGCTCAACCTGTAATCCCGTGCTTTAGAAGGCCCAGGTGAGTGGATTGCCTGAACCCGTGGGTTCGAGACCCGCCTGGGCAACTTGGCGAGACCTCATCTCTGCAATAAAAAAAAAAAAAATTAGCCGGGCGTGGTCGCGCGTGCCTGTAGTTCCAGCTACTCGGAAGGCTGAGGCGGAAGGATCGCAGGAGCCCAGCAGGTCGAGGCTGCGGTGGCCGGGAGCGGCCACTGCACTCCAGTCTGGGCGACAGAGTGAGACTTCAACTCAACCCCAAAAAAAAGAAAATAGTACTTCATGAACATTTAAGAACTTTTCATCAAAGGACACCATTGTGAGAGTGAGATGCAAGCTGGAGCCTGGAAGAAGATATTTGCAATACAGATCTCCAACAAAGCACTTGTATCCAGAATATGTAAAGAACTGCTACTCTAAAAGAAAAAAACAGGCATCCTGGTTTGTTGTTGTTTTTGTTTTGTTTTGTTTTTATTTTTGAATGGGCAAAAGATTTGAACAGGCACTTTACTAATGGCCAATAAGCATATAAAAATGTGTCCAGTCATATTTATGGCTCTACCTCCCCACTTCCCTCCCCCGTCCGTGGGATGATTGGGGGAGGGTTGCTGTGAGGGAGAGGAGAGCCCCCTGCCCCACCTCGCCCATCTCCCTGGCCGATCCTGTCCCCAGTGCCCCTCCTTCTGTTTGTGCCCCTTCCCTGATTTCATTACAGATTTCATGAAATGTTAAAAAAAAGTGTGTCCAGTCTCACTAATAGTCTGAAAATTGCAAATTAAAATCACATTGAGTGGCAAATAAGAATAAAAGATGTTCAGTGTTATTAAATCATTAGGAAAATGTACATTTAAAAACAATTAAATCCTACCACATATAATCAGCTCTCCATAGCCTCAGGTTTCCCATCAGCAGATTCAGCCAACTGCAGACAGAAAGTATTCAAAAAGTAAACAAGATAATACAACAATTAAAAAAATTAAAAAGCAATAGAGTATAACAACTATTTACATAACAGTTACATTATATTAGACATTATAAGAAATCTAAAGATGATTTAAAAGTGTATGGGAGAATGTAGGTAGTTATATGGAAATACTACATCATTTTATATAAGGGACTGGGGCATTTGTGAATTTTGATATCTATAAGGGGTCCTGAAACCAACTCCCTATATATCTACAGTAATCAAGGGATGACTGTACCTACCGGAATGGCTAAAGTTAAAAATTCTGATAATCTCAAGTGCTAACAAGGATGCAGAGCAACTGGAACTCTCATATATCACCAGTGAGAATGCAAAATGGAACAGCTACTTTGGAAAATAACTTGACAATTTCTTATAAAATTAAACATACACTTACAATATACTCATATATTATAGGTTGAGCATTCCTAATCAGACAATCCACAATCTGAAATGTTCCAAAAACTGAAATTTTGGAATGCTGACATGATGCTCAAAAGAAATGCTCGTTGGAACAGTTTGGGTTTCAGATTTTCAGATGAGTGACATTCAACTGGTAAGTGTAATCCAAATATTCCCACATCTGAAAACAATCTGAAACACTTCTGGGCCGGGCTCGGTGGCTCAGTCTGTAATCTCAGCATTTTGAGAGGCTGAGGCAAGTGGATTGCTGAGTCCACAGGTTCGAGACCCACACAGGTAACTTAGCGAGACCTCGTCTCTACAATAAATCAAAAAATAGCCAGGCATGGCAGTGCGTGCCTGTAGTTCTGCCTACTTGGAAGGCTGAGGCAGAAGGATCATCGGAGCTCAGCTGGTTGACGCTGGGATGGCCGTGAGCATGCCACTGCACTCCAGCCTGGGCAACAGAGTGGGACTTCAACTAAAAAAAAATAGAAAAACTTCTAGCCCCAAGCGTTTTGGATAATACTCATCCTGTCATTTCCTAAGGCTGCCATAACAAAAATACCACAGACTGGTTAGATTAAACAATAGAAATTCATTTTCTCACAATTCTGAATGCTAGAAATCGAAGATCAAGGTATCAGCCAGTTTGGTCTCATCTGAGGTCTCTCTTCTGGGTTTACGCCACCTTCTTGCTGTATCCTTGTGGTCTTTTCTCTATGCATGCGTGGTGTTTCTCTGTATCTCCTAATGTTTTCCTATAAGGATACCAGTCATATTCCACTGGGGTTCATCCTATCAAAATCCCAATGAACTTTTTTGCAGAAACAGAAAAGGCAGTTCAAAAATTCATAGGGAATGCATGGGACTCCAACAGTAAAACAAAACAAGCAAAACAAAATCTTTAAAAAGAAGAAACAAGGAGGACTCACATTTTACAATTTTAAAAACTACTACAAAGCTACAGTAATCTAAAAACAGTGTGGTACTGGCATAAAGATAGAAATATAAATCAATGGAATAGAACTGAGAGCCCAGAATAAAATCATGTATCCATGGGCAATTGCTTTTCAACAAGAATGCCCAGACAATTCAATGGGAAAAAGAATAGTCTCTTTAACAAATACTGCTGGACCAACTAGATATCTCCACAAAAAAGAAATGGGAGCTTATCTTACATCATTGCATTAGTTTGTCCATATGCTATATTAAAATACCTGAGATTGGGCATTTATAAATAACAATTTTATTTCTCGTAGTTCTGGAGGCTAGAACTCCAGGATCAAAGTGCTGGCAGGTTTGGTGTCTAGTGAGGGCGCATCTCTCTACTTCCCAGATGGCATCTTGCTGCTGGTTCTTCAGAGGGCACTACATCTGTGTTTTCACAGGGTGGAAGACAGAAGGAGGACCAACTCTGTGTGAAGCCACTCTTAGGAGGGTCTTAATCCCGTTGCTGAGGGAAGAACCTTCGTAACCTATCGCCTCTTACGATTGCTGCCTTGGGGATTAAGTTTTAACATGAATTTTGGAGGAGGTTCAAACATGCAAACCATAGTGATTGTATACAAAATTTAACTTAACATGGATCAAATACCTAAATATAAAAGCTAAAACTGTAAAGTTCTTAGAAGAAAACAGAGATAAATCTTCACCCCCTTGAATTTGCCAATGGTTTATTAGATATGCTAAAAAGGCATAAGCAACAACCAAAAAAAGCTCAACTGGTTGGACTCCATCAAAATAAAAACTCAAGTGTATCTGAGTGCACTATCAAGGGGTGAATATACAACTCACAGAGTGGGAGAAAATATTTGCAAGTCATATATCTGATAGAAGTCTAGTGTCCAGTTATATAACAAACTCTTTCAACTCAACAACAAAAGACAAAAACCCAATTAAAAAATAAGCCAAGGGCCTTCACATTTCTTCAGAGACGCATACAAATTGCCAACAAGCACATGAAAAGATGCTCAATTCACTAAACATAAGAGAAATGCAAATCAAACTACATTGAGATATCACGTCCTTTCCATTAGGATGGCTATTGTGGGAAAAATATAATAATAATAATGTTGACAAGAATGTAGAAAAATTGGAACCCTTGTGCATTGCTGGTTGGAATGTAAAATGGTACCGCCAGTGGGGAAAATAACACTTTGCCAAAAAATTAAACATAGAATAAACATATAATCTAGCAATTCTGCTCTGCTTATATACCCCAACGAAAAATGTCTGTATACAACTGTTAATAGCATCATTATAGTATTAAAAAGATAGAAACAATTCAAATGTCCACCGACTGATGAGTGAATCAACAAAAGGTGGTATAGCCACGAAATGAAATGCTATTCAACCATAAAAAGGAACAAGTACTGAATCATGTTACAGCATGAATGAATCTTGGAAACGTTATGCCAGATGAAAGAAGCCAAACACAGAAAGGCTATGTTTTGTACAAACTATTCCAAATAGGCAAATCCGCAGAAACATAGTGAGACCTCAGCTCTACAAAAAAGTTTTTTTAAAATCAGCGGGGTGTGGTGGTGCTCATCTGTAGTCCCAGCAACTTGGGAGGCTGGAATGAAAGGATAACAATAGAATCAAGGAAGACTTCCTCAGCAGTGACAGAAACCAAGGGGTGGGGTATTGCCTTATGCCACTGAGAAATCCAAGGAGAGTTTGGCTGGGGCACACCAAATTCCAGAGATCCAGGAATCCGCCACTCTTGCTCCAAACATGGCTCTGCCTTCCTCTGTCGGCTGCATTCTCCAGAAGGTTCTCTTTGGGAGTTTTTACCCACAGATTTAGGCTCTAACCCTATGAGTTTAGCAACCCCAGGGGAAGAAAAGAATCTCTTTCCCAACACTTCTAGCAAAAGTCTGGAATTGATTTGAATTTGGTTAAGCCTAGGTCACACTCTAAACCCATCATTGTGCTTAGGAAGAAGGACTATGTCAGTTTCCAAAGCCCAAGTTACACGCCCACCCCGGAATCCAGGGTACGGTCAGCCTCCTTCTGAGTCTAGACTGAAAGTGGGATAGAGGTGATTGCCTGAAAGAAAACTGGAGTCATGTTACCAAAGGAAGAGAGAATGGATGCCAGGCTGCTGTGAACTACAGATAAGTGTTGCAGCAAGCCACAGGGTGAAGAGCAACTCATCTTAATCACAGAGCCTGGGTCCTCTTCCTCTACTGGTATCAGCCTGGGTCGATACAAATGCTCAAGCATCTGGCCTACCAAATTCAAGCTCTGAACCTAACTGTTGTGCAACCTTGGGTCAGTTTCCTGATGCCTCTGAAACTCAAGTTTTCGTTTTTGTTTTTGTTTTAAAGATGTGGGGTACAATTCAGGGTTAAGTATGCAAATGTTCATTATGCAGATACCCTTGTTGATGGATGTGCCCCGCCTTCCCCTGGCAGTTTCCTTCAACTGCAGATCGCATCCCCCTCCCTTGGCAGTTTCCCACTACTGCCAATCCTTTTCTTATAGTATTATGATAATTGTTCAAGGTCTGCTTATGAGTGAGAACATATGGTACTCTGTTCTTTGTTTCTGTGACAGATCACTAAGTATGATAGATTCTAAATCCATCCAAGTTCTTTATATGTAAAAAAGAGGAGAGCCAGGCTCAGTGGCTTATGCTTGAGTCCCAGCTACTCAGGAGACTGAGGCGGGAGGATCGCTTGAGACCAGGAGTTCGAGGCCATCCTGGACAACATAGCCAGATCCCCATCTCTACTTAAAAACAATAATAGCATTTAAGCCGGTCTCGGTGGCTTAGCCTGTAATCCCGCGCCTTTGGGAGGCTGAGGTGAGTGGATTGCCTGAGCCCGCGGGTTTGAGACCCACCTGGGCAGGCGAGATCTCATCTCTACAATAAATCAAAAAATTAGCGGGGTGTGGTAGTGCGCGCCTGTAATTCCGGCTACTCGGAAGTCTGAGGCGGAAGGATCGCCGGAGCCCAGCAGATCAAGGCTGCGGTGGCCGGGAGCGGCCACTGCACTCCAGTCTGAGCGACAGAGTGAGACTCCAACTCAAAAAAAAGAATAATAATAGCATTTTAAAAGGGAGAGAATGAAACCTAACACTCAGGGCTATTGTGAAGAGTGAATGAAATACGATGAGTGAATGAATGCAACCAGCAACATCATGTAATTCACAAAACACCTTATCTTTCACTTCACTGTTCTTCACCTTTAGAAGTTTCATTTGAAGGAAGGTTTCCGGAACCAGGCATGTTCCAGTCAGTGAATAGACTGAGTGCCAACTATGCACTTAGCTTTGCGTAATGCCACGGGGGGTGCAAAGAAGGAAGAGGATGATTCCTGCTTGCACTGAAATGTCTGATGACCTCTCACAGGATGCAGGAACAGTGAGACTGAAAAGATTCTGTAGCGTATTAAAGCCTCTAATGAGGCCCCACTGCCAGCATTCTCTTCCCAGCCTGGGTTCTGAGTAATTTGAGAAATAAATGCGAAACACATGGGCGCTAAAGTTTCAACTTCTTTAAAATGTTTGATTTTATTCATTATATTTTATTTATTTATAAGAGCAAGAGATAGGTTCTTGCTCTGTTGCCCAGGCTGGAGTGCAGGGGTGTCGTCATAGCTAACTACAGCCTCAACCTCCTAGGCTCAAATGAATCTCCTATTTCATCCTCCTGAGTAGCTGGGACTACAGGTGCACGCTATCACACCTGGCTAATTTTTGGGAGTTTTTTTTTGTAATGGTGAGGTCTCACTATGTTGCCCAGGTAAGTCTCAAACTCCTGGTCTCAAGCGATCCTCCCACCTTGGCCTCCCAAACTGTTGTGAATGAGCCACTGTACTCGGCCGCCAATGTAGCACATTTAGACCTGATGAAGATGGGTTGGAAGACCAGGTAGGGTAGGCTGGGACAGACTGTATCCTTAGAGGAAAAGCCCTTGAAGGGGAAAAGGAAGGACATGGAGCTGAATGAAGCCAGCCAGCCAGAGCATGTCACTTTGCCTCCCCAGGGACAGAGAGGGACCAGGATTATGGCCAACCAAAACCAGGAAACACTGAGTGGGGCCGCTCCTCATATGTGTGACATTGGATGAGTCGATTGCTTCTCCTATCATCACCATTCTCTCTAAACCAAAAGGTTTTACTGGGTCATCTTTGAAACTTCCTCTAGGTCTAGAATTGTATGTGTGTATATATTATCAGTCCCCAGTAAATTCTCTAATAGCTGATAGGACCTTATTTAGCCAGGAAGTCACAAACCGTTTATACCTAGATCTGGAATTGCTTTTGTAAATGTGAAGCTACCATGACTTGAAATGATAGTCTCATTTCAGAGGTTGACTTCATGGAAGTCCTTAGGAAGGTATAAAGTTAAATAGGGTTCTGTTTCTTACCTTTGACCATCTCTTTTAAGTCTCATCTGAGGCCTAGAATAAAAAGTTACAGACCCCCGAGGAGCATCCCTCTTGGCAGTCAGGCAAGTGGATCCAAAAACAACACAGAACTCAAAACCTCATGACTATCCAGGCTCTGACTATGTCTGTGAGGCTGAGCCTCCTGGCAACTGGGAGGCCCAGAGCTCTGACCCCCGATTGAGGAACAGGAGCTATAAACACAGTGGGGAGAGAGGAAAAGAACAGAAGGAGACCCTGACTCTGAGATATGAAATAAAGGGAAACCGACAGTACTTGGCGTCTACTCATAAGTACCTCAGTACATTCCAGAACTGCCATTCCAAACAATCAGACAGGAACATTTGTCCAGAGATTGGCTCAGATGTACTCGTTAGATCTCAGCTTGAAGTCTCTTCTGACAGTTTCTCCCTGGTTTATCTGTTTTTCTGAGTCAGATTTGATTCCATCCTCCCTGTTTTAACAAGAAGTCTCATAAATGCGTGATCCTGGGCCCATAGCCCGGTATCCTACTGAAAAATGGTGCCAAACAACTGTGAGTTGTGTTCAGTTCGCTGGGAAGTGGTGTTGTCAAGCTTGAGTGTGGCTGAAGAGATTAATGAACGGCTTGTACTTTTTGGTTTGTGGTTTCCGTCACTGCTTGCCTCTCTGCCTCTGGCCGCCCTTGTCGATTCTCATGAAGCCGTGCCTCTCAGGCCATGCATGCCAGCATGCAGTGCGTGCAGCTGCTGCCTTCCATCCATCACAGCCTAACACACCCTGCTCCAAGTTCCAGGTTGGCCTTTCCTGATTGTATTCCTTGTCCCCGTCGTTCTTTGAGTCGTCCGTCTTCTGGCTATTCATCACCCAGCAATTGTTGGCTGTTAGCTGTCTTTCTCACACGAACAATCCTGCAAAGTGTACCAGACAGGAATGCCAGTGGGATGGCTGCATGCCAGGATGTTGCCTGGAATTTGTTAGTGATCTTAAGTATCATGGATAGATGCCACTGTGACATTTGTGCGGAAGGACATAGGAGGCCCAGATCTTTCTCTTCAAAGTTAGAAAGCATCCCGGACTCTGTGCCTGGGCTGCAGTATGGACTGGTGCTTAAACATGCAGGCTTTCAAGTCAGACTGCACGGCTCTGCCATGACTTGAGAAATTAATTCTGCAGTTACACATCTCCTGTGGCCATTTCGGGGCTGAATGAGTTAATGCATGTAAAGCATTTAGAGAGAGGCCTGCCAACCTAAGAGCTCTACAAGCGCCATTGCTATTTTTCTGTTCTCTCTGCTTTCTGTGCTTGGGTTGACCATTCAGATCATTTATTGTTCCTTCAATCAATATTTACTGAGTGCTTCTGGTATTCCGGGCAACATCCTGGAGTGCAGTCATCCATTTTCCTTACAGTAAGCTGTAGCATGATTGCTTCTCACGGAGGCAATAAGACCCCAGAGAAGAAACCACTGGCTAGTGCACCAAGGCAGGCAGAGTCCTGGCAGCCTCACTTGGTCACCATGCTCCCAGAACACCATAGAAAGAACAGAAACAGACAGAGGACGTGGAAGACACAGCACCGACTTGACCAAATGTTTGCCCCTTCTTCTTGGAACCTTCTCCCTGGAGAGTGATGTATTCCCAGGCAGGGGAAGAGGTTGGAGAAATGATAGGAGTAGGTGAAGGGGGAGGCATAGAGAAATTCTGCAGATGACTAAAGTTAACTTTAGAGCCAGCATGGCAAATGAAGGTTCAAAGTAGAATTAAACTGATTCAAGACAAAGCCTATAGGATTGCTGGTATTTAACAATTTTTGACATGCAAAAACATCCAGTTTATATGGCTTAGCCTATCAAGGGTGCAATACTTCTTGCACCTCCTGAGTTTGTAGAAAACCTTCTTAGCTGCCACACCTGCCTTAAATTTTTCATTCTCTTAGAAAAATGCAGGTGTAAGGAATCTTTATCAAGAAAGTCTGGCCTTAAATTGAAAAGTGAAGACAAATTTAGGAACATGCTTCCCGTGTTAGGAATTTCATGAATGACATCTCAGAAGCCCAGATACC
This sequence comes from Carlito syrichta, assembly GCF_000164805.1. Lineage (NCBI taxonomy): Eukaryota > Metazoa > Chordata > Mammalia > Primates > Tarsiidae > Carlito > Carlito syrichta. The sequence continues at coordinate 136,369 of NW_007256075.1, forward strand.
AACTGACACATGGAAGTCTTACTTATTCATTCTGTAAACCCCATTAACCAATTGGTTTCCTTTCTTTAGTCCACTTTTTAACTGAATCCTAGTAATATTCCTTCACAAAATAGAATTATTGAAAAACTCAGGAATGTTAGGGTCACCAGATCTTTTCAAAGGTGAAACTAAATGGTGGGCTATGTTCCTTGCCAACATATTTGTCCTTATTAAAAGTTCAGCTGTATCCTCATCTGGTTGGATCCAGAGTACAGATTATACATTTTTAAAAATTTTTTTGAGTTGGCATCTTACTCTGTCACCAGGCTAGAGTGAAGTGGCATGCTCACGGCCACCCCAGCATCAACCTGCTGGCTCCAGCAATCCTTCTGCCTCAGCTTTCCAAGTAGCCGGAACTACAGGCATGTGCTATCATGCCTGGCTATTTTTTTTTTTAATTGTAGAGACAAGGTCTCGCCAAGTTGCTCGGGCTGGTGTCGAACCTGCGGGCTCAGGCAATCCACTCATCTCGGCCTCCCAAAGTACTGGGATTACAGGCTGAGCTACTGAGCCCAGTGTATACATTTTCTAAAGAGGGATTCTCTATATCACCAAGATTATAGACAGTCCACCTAAAAATGAATGCTAGACCAGGCTCAGTGGCTCACAGCTGTAATCTCAGCAGTTTGGATGACTGAAACGGGAGGATTGCTTGAGCCCAGGAGTTCAAGAACAGCCTGGGCAACATAGTGAGACCTCACCTCTCTCTCTCTCTCTCTTTCTAAACAATACAATATGACAATCAAGAGACATTATCTCTACAAAAAAAGTTAAACAACTAGCTGGGTGTGGTTGCACACACACCTGTAGTCCCAGCTACTAGGGAGACTGAGGAGGAAGTTTTGCCTGAGACCAGGAGATTAGAAGAAGTAATGAGCCACTGTCCTCCAACCTGGGCAAGAGTGAGACCCCAACACACACACACACACACACACACACACACACACACACACACACGCACACGGATGCCAAAGCATGTATCATATATCTTAAAAACAAGAGTATTCGGAAAGCTTCCAGATCATGTTCATGGCCGGAAGTGCAATTACCCTGAGGGGGTGAAGGTTGTTCCTGCACCTCGCAGCTCCAACAGAATCCTGAGGATATGGCCCCCGTAAAGTCCTCTTCCAATGGGACCTCAGGGACCAAGACTGCATACTGCTGAATAGACAGACTGTAAAGCAGAGGGAAAAGTGAACAAAGCCAGAAGACCCTCATAAGGAAGAACAGGTCATTGCAGAAGAGAAATAAAAGCAACCCCACCTTCCCTCAAAAACAGAATTGAAGAGGGGGAGGGAAAGGGGGAGAGGGAGAAAAATTTACAGAAATGAAGAAAAACCAGAAGAAGAGTATGGGTCTCTCCCAGATGCCTGGGAGAGCTGACACTGAGAAATCTGACTTTGGAATGCAAACAATGAAAAGTCCCCAGAATGAAGGGTCTCAAACTGCAAATGTAGATATCAAAACAATAATGGAGAGATTAAAAAGAATTGAGGAGACACAAGAAGAAACTAGGAAGGAGCTGATATCTGAGATAACAGTAATAAAGCATACTGTGAATGAAATAAATAACAAATTGATAAGCATGGAAAGCAGAATTACCCAAGCAGAAGAAAGAATCTCAGAGCTTGAGGACCCAAACTCTTAAAAACACAGAAAATAAGCTCAAAAAGACAGAACAAAACCTTCAAGAGATGAGTGACTACCTCAAGAGGCCTAACCTAAGAATAATCGGACTCCCTGAGGAAGAAAGAGAAACAGAGACCACATTGGAACAAACTTTCCATGAGATCATTCAAGAAAACTTCCCTTATCTAATCAGTGATACAAAAATTCAAACACGCTGGCTCGGTGGCTCAGCCTGTAATCCCGCGCCTTTGGGAGGCTGAGGTGAGTGGATTGCCTGAGCCGGCGGGTTCGAGACCCGCCTGGGCAGCGAGACCTCATCTCTACAATAAATCAAAAAATTAGCCGGGTGTGGTAGCGCATGCCTGTAATTCCGGCTACTGGGAAGGCTGAGGCGGAAGGATCGCCGGAGCCCAGCAGGTGAGGCTGCGGTGGCCGGGAGTGGCCACTGCACTCCAGTCTGGGCGACTGAGTGAGACTCCAACTCAAAAAAAAAAAAAAAAAAAAAATTCAAACACAAGAGATTCAGAGAACCCCCTCAAGACAACAAATGAGAAGACCAACTCCTAGGCACATAATAATTCGCCTAAATAAAGTAGGCACAAAAGAAAAAATCCTAAAGGCAGCAAGAGAAAAAGGCCAGATCACCTACCATGGAAGACCAATCAGAATAGCAGCAGATTTATCTGCAGAAACCCTGCAGGCTAGGAGAGCTTGGAGCCCTATCTTCAAAGTCG
>NW_007256075.1:138790-140571 GCF_000164805.1 Carlito syrichta
CCCCTACTGCTGCTGTTTCACTGCGTGTGTGGGAGTCTCCGGTCCCAGACCCCTCCAGCTCCCTCCCCGGCTGCATTGTCTCCAGCCCGGCACCTGGCACCAAGCCGCCAGTCACACAGAGAGGCTCTGGGTGCCTGCCCCTCAGAGACACTGGTCCCATTTCTGGCTGAAGTACCCTGTGGGGGGCCCAGGACCACTCTCGCCACTCACCGCCTGCCCTTTGGAGCTTTGGAGCTCTGGAACTCCGGGCCCACCCTGGCTGAGGCACTCAGCATGAGACCCCAAGTTGGGGGGCCCAGACAAGCGGAGAAAAACAGATCTGCTTAAACTGCCTCGCCATTCTCCAGGCAGAGACTTCCATTGCCCTGCCAACCTATCAACAAACTTTACCTCAGTTCCTAAGGCAATGGTGAAACAGGAGACAAAGCCCCACCCCTATGCTGCAACGAAAAACAAAAGGGAGAGGCCAGAATTTGAGATCAGAGAAGTGACTTTAGTCTGATTACTTATTTTGACTTATGATTTGATCATTGTAACTTGGTTTAGATCATGTTTGGTGTTTACCTTCTGACTTACACTGTTTCTCGATTTTATTGGCCTGTCTCTGTGTAGCTATCAGTACTCTTTAGGGAATCTTTCTTACGTGTCTTTCTTCACTTCTTCCCAGTTCTGTGTCTCTTTCTCACCTAATAGTTGGTATGTATATTTGTTTTCCCTCTCACACTTCTCTCTTTCTAACTCCCTATTGACGCCCCCTTCCTCCATTATTTTCCTCTTTTATATGCCCCCTTTTTAAATCTAGGGATCAAAACTACATACTGCTGAATAGACAGATTGTAAAGCAGAGGGAAAAGTGAACAAAGCCTGAAGAACCTCATAAGGAAGAACAGGACATTGCAGAAGAGAAATAAAAGCAACCCCACCTTCCCTCAAAAACCGAATTGAAGAAGAGGAGGAAAAGGGGGAGAGGGAGAAAAATCTACAGAAATGAAGAAAAACCAAAAGAAGAGTATGGGTCTCTCCCAGACACCTGGGAGGGCAGACACTGAGAAAACTGACTTTGGAATGCAAACAATGAAAAGCCCCCAGAATGAAGGGTCTCAAACTACAAATGTAGATATCAAGACAATAATGGAGAGATTAAAAAGAATTGAGGAAACACAAGAAGAAACTAGGAAGGAGCTGATATCTGAGATAACAGTAATAAAGAATACTGTGAATGAAATAAATAACAAACTGATAAGCATGGAAAGCAGAATTACCCAGGCAGAAGAAAGAATCTCAGAGCTTGAAGACCAAAATATAGAAATAACCCAAACTCTTAAAAACACAGAAAATAAGCTCAAAAAGACAGAACAAAACCTTCAAGAGATGAGTGACTACCTCAAGAGGCCTAACCTAAGAGTAATCGGACTCCCTGAGGCAGAAAGAGAAACAGAGACCACATTGGAACAAACTTTCCATGAGATCATTCAAGAAAACTCCCCTTATCTAATCAGTGATGCAAAAATTCAAACACAAGAGATTCAGAGAACCCCTGCAAGAAAACAAATGAGAATACCAACTCCTAGACACATAATAATTCGTCTAAACAAAGTAGGCACAAAAGAAAAAATCCTAAAGGCAGCAAGAGAAAAAGGCCAGATCACCTACCATGGAAACCAATCAGAATAGCAGCAGATTTATCTACAGAAACCCTGCAGGCTAGGAGAGATTGGAGCCCTATCTTCAAAGTCCTAAAAGATAAACAATTCAACCAAGAATAACCTACCCGGCCAAGA
>NW_007256075.1:140591-142771 GCF_000164805.1 Carlito syrichta
GGATAAAATATCACCAGGCAACAATATACTGCCTTCAAGAGACCCATCTCACTAGAAAGGACATACACAGACTCAAAGTAAGAGGATGGGAAACAAATTTTCAGGAGAATGGAACCCAAAATAAAGGAGGAGTCGCAATCTTAATTTCAGACAAAATACCATTTAAGCTATCAAAAATTTAAAAAGATACAGAGGGTCACTACATAATGATAAAAAGTTCACTCCATCAACAAGAAATATCTATCCTAAACATATATGCACCCAATATAGGTGCACCAACATTCATAAAGGAACTTATAGGAAAACTAAAGAAAGACATTGACTATAACACCATCATAACTGGGAACTTTAATACACCACTCACAACCCTAGACAGATCATCAGGACAAAAAATCAGCAAGGAGATCTGAAACCTCAATGAGACTCTGGACCAAATGAACTTAATTGATAACTATAGAACACTCCACCCAAAGACAACAGAATACACATTCTACTCATCATTACATGAAACGTATTCTAAGATCGACCACATAATTGGACACAAATCAAGTATAAGCAAATTTAAAAGGACTGAAATTCTACCATGCACCTTCTCGGGCCACAGTGGAATAAAAATAAACATTGACACCAACAAAGTCCCCCCAAAACCCACAAAGACATGGACACTAAACAGCATGATGCTAAATAACTCCTGGGTCAATGATGACATCAAAACAGAGATCAAAAGATACCTGGAAACAAATGAAAATGAAGAAACATCTTACCAAAATCTCTGGGATGCCTTAAAAGCTGTAATAAGAGGGGAATTTATATCCCTACAAACACACATGAGGAAAATGGAAGGAACAGAAATTGACAGCCTAACAAGCCACCTAATGAAGCTGGAAAAGCAAGACCACAAAAACCCTAATTTCAGCAGAAGAATCCAGATCACCAAAATAAAAGCCCAAATCCAGGACATAGAAGACAAAAAGATAATAGAAAAAAATCAATGAAACAAAAAGCTGGTTTTTCGAAAGAATAAACAAGATCGATGGTCCCCTAGCTAGACTGACCAAGAAAAAACGAGAAAAAAACCAAATAAGCACAATCAGAAACACAAAAGATGAAGTCACATCTGACCCTGAAGAAATACAAAAGATCATTAGAGACTACTACGTACACTTGTATGGAAACAAACTTGAAAACCTTAAGGAAATGGAGGACTTTCTGACATCACACAACCTACCAAAGTTGGAACAAGAAGAAATTGAGACCCTAAATAGACCAATAACAATCAAGGAAATCGACTACGTAATAAGAAAACTTCCTACAGAAAAAAAACCCTGGCCCAGACGGCTTTCCAACAGAATTCTACAAGACATTTAAGGAGGAGCTGATACCAATCCTACTGAAGGTATTCCAGGAGATTGAAAAAGATGGAACACTCCCCAAATCATTTTACGAAGCCAACATCACATTGATATCCAAGCCAGGTAAAGTTCCAAAAAAAGAAAGAAAACTGCAGGCCAATATCTTTGATGAACATAGATGTTAAAATTCTCAACAAGATCCTAGCAAACCGGATTCAGCAATACATCTCAAAAATCATCCATCATGACCAAGTAGGCTTCATTCCTGGGAAGCAAGGCTGGTTCAACATTCGTAAAACCATAAATGTAATTAAATACATCAACAGATGTCAAAACAAAAACCACATGATCATATCATTAGATGCAGAAAAAGCTTTTGATAAAATTCAGCACCCCTTCTTTATAAAAACCCTTGAACATCTAGGCATATGGGGAGCATACCTCAAAATAGTAAAAGCCATCTATGAGAAACCCACAGCCAAAATACTCCTAAATGGACAAAAGTTAGAACCATTTCCCCTGAAAACTGGAACAAGACAAGGATGCCCACTCTCACCCTCCTGTTCAACATAGTATTGGAAGTCCTGGCTCGAGCAATCAGAGAAGAGAAGGCAATCAGAGGTATCCAAATAGGAAAAGAGGAAGTCAAGTTATCTCTCTTTGCAGATGATATGATTGTGTACCTTGAAAACCCAAGAGAATCTGTCAAAAACCTCCTTACACTGATAAAGGCCTTTGGCAAAGTCTCAGGATGCAAAATAAATGTGCAAAAGACAATAGCATTTCTCTACACCAATAATAAACAAACAGAAACCCAACTAAAAAACA
>NW_007256076.1:0-465 GCF_000164805.1 Carlito syrichta
CCTCTCCCTTCCACTCCATTTCATTCATATCCATTCTATTCCATAGCTCTCCATTCCATTTCTTTGCATTCCTCTTCATTCCATTCCATTTAATTCTTCTCCATTCCACTCTTTTACATTCCATCCCAATCCTCTTCATTCGCCTCCATTTTAATCAATTCCACTCCATTCCTCTCCATTCTATCCATTCCATTCCCCTCAATACCATTTCCTTCCATTCCATTTCACTTCTCATGATTCTATTCCATTCTTCTGCACTCCATTGCAATCATTCCAGTCCATTCCTTTCCAACTAATTCCATTCCATTCCATTCCTCTCCATTAGATTCCAATTCATTTCACTCCACTGCATTTCATTTCAACCCACTCCATACCATTACATTCCTCTCCATTTCATTCACTCCATTCCATTCATATCCATTCCTGTGCATTCCATTCCATTCTATTCCCTTCAATTATAATCCA
>NW_007256076.1:1991-2383 GCF_000164805.1 Carlito syrichta
CATTCCACTCCACTCCATTCCATGAAATTCCTCACCATTCCATTCCATTCCATGGAACTCGGTTCTATTCTATTCCACCCAAGTCCATTCAATTCCTCTCCATTCAATTCCTTTCCATTCTATTTAATTCCTCTCCAATCTATTCCATTCCATTCCACTCCATTCCATTCCTATCCATTCCAATCCATTCCATTCCACTCCTAATCATTCCAATCTTTTCCATTCTATTTCGTTTGTCTCCATTCTATTCCATTCCCTTCCCTTCCATTCCTCTCCATTCCATTCCTTTCCATATAATTCCATTCCTCTCCATTCCATTCCATTCCTCTCCAATCCATTCCATTTTATTCCACTCCACTCATTTCCATTCCTCCTCATCCCATTCCATTCCT
>NW_007256077.1:0-3465 GCF_000164805.1 Carlito syrichta
GCTGGTTAATTCAGCTAGTTAAGAGAACTGGCTTGCCAACTTGCAAGGTAGTTAACTAGATAGTTAAGTCAGCTAGATAGTTACCTGCCTAGCTAGTGATGTCAGCAAGTTAAGTCAGCCGACTAACCAATGGGCTAAATGGTTAACACAGCTAGTTTAGTGAGCTGTCTAGCCAGCTGAATATGTAGGTAACTAGCTGTATAAGTCAGCATGCTAACCAGCAGGCTTGTTGTTCAATGCACCTATTTAATTCAGCTGACTAGCCTGTGAGCTAGGTAGTTAGCAAGATATTTATGTGAGCCGGGTAGCAAGCTTACAGGCTTAAGCCAGTTAGGTAAGTTGACTGACCAGTTAACTCAGCTAGATAAGTCAGCTGGCAACCAGCTGGCTAGCTAGTTAAGTCAACTCATTTTGCCAGTTGTCTATACAGCTGGTTAGGTAGTTAAAAAGATAGCAAAGTAAGATAGCTAGCCATCTGGCTAGCTAGGTATTTCATCTGGTTAAGCCAGTTGGATAGCTAGGTTGGTAGCTGGTTAAGTCAGCTAGTTGAGTCAACTTGCTAGTTAGTTAAGTCAGGAAGTTTAGTCAGCTGGCTTGCCAGCTGGCTAGCCAGGTAGCTAGCTAGTTAAGTCAGCTGGCTAGAGAGTGACCTAGCTAGTTAAGTAAACTGGTTGAGTCAGCTCACAAGCCAGCTGGTTACATAGGTAGTTAGGCAGGTAAGTCAGCTGGCAAGCCAGCGAGCTATGTAGGTAGCTAGCTAGTTAAGTCATCTGGCTATCCAGCTGGCTATCTAGATAGCTAGGCAGGCCAGCTATTTACGTCAGCTACTTAAGTCAGCTCGGTAGCCAACTGGCTAGCTAGGTAGTGAGCTAGTTAATTCAGTTGGCTAGCCAGTTGGCTACCTAATTAAGTCAACTAGTTAAGTCAACTGGCTACCCAGATATCTAGCTAGGTAGAGAGTTAGTTAAGTCAGGTTGCTAGCCAGCTGGCTAACTAAAGTCAGCTAGCAGCCTAAAGAGGTACAGAGCTTGTGAAGTAAGCTGGTATCCAGCTGGATAACTAGTTAAGCAAGCTAATTTAGTCATCTGACTGGCTTGCTGCTAGCTCATCAATCAACTAGTTAGGTCAGCTGGATAGCAGCTGCCTAGCTAGTTAAGTCACCTCCTTAAGTCAGTTGCTTAGCCAGCTCGCTAGCTAGATAAAAAGCTAGTTAAGTCAGAAGGCTAGACAGCTGGCTAGCTAGTTATATCAGCTAGTTAATTCAGCTGGCTAGCTGGTTGTGAGTTCGTTAAGTCAGTTAGTTATGTCAGCTAACTGACTAGTTATGTCAGCTAGATAAGTCAACTAGCAAGCTAGATAGCTAGTTAGGTATCTATCTAGATATCAGCTAGTAAAGTGAACTGGCTAGCTAGGTAGCTAGCTAGTTAAGTGAGCTGGCTATCTAGTTAAGTCAACTAGTTAAGGAAGCTGGCTATATATCTGGTTAGCTAATTAAGCCACCTTGTTAAGTCAGCTCGCTAGCCAGCTGGATACATAGTTAGCTATATTAAGTCAGCTGGCAAGCATGTGAGAAACGTATGTAGCTAACTATTTAAGAAAGCTGGCTAGCCACCTGGTTAGCTAGTGATGTGAGCTAGTTAAAGCATCTGGCTAGCCAGCTGGCTAACGAGTCAAGTCATTTCGTTGAGTCAGCTGTCTAGCCAGCTGGCTAGCAAGTTAAACCAACTATTTAATTTAGCTAGGTAGCAAGCTAGTTAAGTCAGCTGGCTAGCCAGCTGGCTAGCTAATTACGTCAGTAGTTAATTCAGCTGGCTTCCCAGCTGGCTAGCTAGGTAACTAGCTAGTTGAGTCAACTGGCTAGCCAGCTGGCTCACTGATTAAATCAGTGAGTTAATTCAGCTGGCCAGCCAGCTGGCTAGATAGATAAATAAGATAGTTAAATCAGCTGGATAGCCAGCTGGCTAGCTGGTTAAGTCAGCTAGTTAAGTTAGCTGGCCATCCAGCTTTCTAGCTAGGTAGCTAGCTACTTAAATGATCTAATTAAGTCAGCTGGCTAGCTGGGAAGCTAGCTAGATAATTCAGCTAGATAAGTTAGCCAGCTAGTTAGTTAATACAGTTAGTTAAGTCAGCTGGCTAGCCAGCTGCCTATCAGGGTAGCTATCTAGTTAAGTCAGCTCACTACCCAGCTGGCTAGATAGTTAAGTCACCTAGTTAAGTCAGTTCACTGGCCATCAGGTTAGCTAGGTAGTTAAGTAGTTAAGTCAGCTGGAAATCCAGCAGGCTATGTAGGTAGGTAGCTACTTAAGTCAGCTGTCTAGCATATAGGCTATCTAGTTATGTCAGGTAGTGAAGTCAACTGGCTATCCAGCTGTCTAGCTAGTTACTGATAGGTAGTTAAATCTGCTGGCTATCCAGCTGGCTACATCATTAACTCAGCTAATTAAATCAGCTGGCTAGGCTGCTGGCTAGCTTGGTAGCTAGGCAATAAAGTCAGGTGGTTAGACAGCTTGCCAGCTAGTTAAGTCGGCTATTTAGTCAGCTGGCCAAGGAGCTGGTTAGCTAGTTAAGTCAGCATGTTAATTAAAGCTATTTACGTCAGATGGGCAGCCAGCTGGCTCGCTAGTTATTTCAGCTAGTTAAGTCAGTTGGCAGCCTATGAAGTTAGCTAGTTAAGTCAGCTAGATATGTCAGCTGGCTAGCTAATTAAGTCAGCTAGTTATTTCAGCTAGCTAGCCAGCTTGCTAGCTACGTAGCTAGCTTGTTATGCCAGCTGTCTAGCAAGCTGGCTAACTAGTTAAGTCACCTAGTTAAGTCAGTTGACTACCCAGCTGGCTAGGTAGGTAACATGCTAGTTAAGTCAGCTGGCTAGACAGCTGGCTAGCTAGATAACTCACCTAGATAATTCAGCTGGATAGCTAGCTGGCTACATACGTAGTAAGTTAGTCTATTCAACTGACTAGAAAGCAGGGCAGCTAGTTATGACAGCTAGTTAAGTTAGTTGGCTAGCAAACTGGTTAGCTAGGTAGTTAAGTAGTTATTTCAGCTGGCAAGCCAGAGGGATACATAGGTAGCTAGCTAGTGAAGTCACTTTGCTAGCCACCTGGCTATCTAGTGATGTCAGCTAGTTAAGTGAGCTGGCTAGCCAGAGGGATAATGATTGTCAACTAGTTGAGTCAGCTGGCTTGCCAACTTGAAAGTTGGTTAAGTCAGCTAGTTAATTCAAGTGGCTAGTCATCTGGCTAGTTAGGTAGCTAGCGAGTTATGTCAGCTGGCTGGCCAGCTGGCTAGCTGGTTAAGTCAGCTAGTAAAGTCAGCTGGCTAGTCAACTGTCTAGGTATGTAGTTAGCTAATTAAGTCAGTTGGCTAGCTGGCTTGCTAGCTAGTTAAGTCTGTAAGTTAAGTGAACTGCTTAGTCATCTTGTTCACTAGGTGGCTGGCTAGTTAAGCCAGCTGGCTAGCTGGAAG
>NW_007256078.1:0-3113 GCF_000164805.1 Carlito syrichta
CAATTACCTGGAATATCTTCAGTAAGATTGGAATCAGCTCCTCCTTAAATGTCTTGTAGAATTCTGCTGGAAAGCCATCTGGTCCGAGGATTTTTATTTTTAGGTAGTTTTCTTATTATGTAGTCAGTTTCCTTGATTTTTAATGGTCTATTTAGGGTCTCAATTTCTTCTTGTTTCAACCTAGGCAAGTTGTGTGATGATAGAAATTCCTCCATTTCCAAAAGGTTTTCAAGTTTGTTTCCATACAAGTATACATAGTAGTCTCTAAAGGTCTTTTGTATTTCTTCAGGATCAGATATGACTTCATCTTTTGTGTTTCTGATTGTGTTTATTTGGGCTTTTTCTCTCTTTTTCTTGGTCAGTCTAGCTAGAGAACCATCGATCTTCTTTATCCTTTTGAAGAACCAGCTTTTTGTTTCACTGATTTTTATTTGTATTATCTTATTGTCTTCTATGTCCTGGATTTGGGCTTTTATTTTGGTGATCTGTATTCTTCTGCTGAAATTAAGATTTTTGTGGTCTTGCTTTTCCAGCTTTTTTAGGTGGCTTCTTAGGCTGTTAATTTGTGATCCTTCCACTTCCTTCATGTGCATTTGTAGGGATATAAATTCCCCTCTTACTACAGCTTTCATTGTGTCCCAGAGATTTTTGTAAGATGTTTCTTCATTTTCATTTGTTTCCATGTATCTTTTAATCTCTGTTTTGATTTCATCATTGACCCAGGAGTTGTTTAGCATCATGCTGGTTAGTTTCCATGTCTTTGTGGGTTTTGGGGGGACCTTGTTGGTGTTAATTTTTATTTTTATTCCACTGTGGTCTGAGAAGGTGTGTGGTAAAATTTCAGTCCTTTTAAATTGGCTTATGCTTGATTTATGGCCACGTATGTGGTCAATCTTAGAGTACGTTCCATGTGTTGATGAGTAGAATGTGTATTCTGTGGTCTTTGGATGGAGCATTCTGTGGGTATTAATTAAGTCCATTTGATCAAGAGTCACATTGAGGTTTCGGATCTCATTGCTGATTTTTGTCCTGATGATCTGTCTAGAGTTGAAGTCCCCTGCTATGATGACATTGGAGTCGATATCTGTTTTTAGTTTACCTAGGAGCTGCTTTATGAAAGTTAGTGCACCTATGTTTGGTGCATATATGTTTAGGATGGATATTTCTTGTTGGTGGATTGAACCTTTTATCATTATATAGTGGCCTTCTGTATCTTTTTTAATTTTTGAGAGCTTAAAGGGTATTTTGTCTGAGATTAAGATCGCAACTGCTCCTTTCTTTTGTGTTCCATTAGCCTGAAAATATGTTTCCCATCCTTTTACTTTGAGTCTCTGAGTGTCCTTTCTAGTGAGGTGAGTCTCTTGAAGGCAATAGATTGCTGCCTGGTGATATTTTATCCATTTTGCCATTCTATGTCTTTGCAGTGGTGCATTTAGTCTGTTCACATTCAAACTAATTATTGAAATGTGAGAGTTGATCCCTATCATAATGTTCTTACAGAGTTGTTTTTCTTCCTATTTGTGTGTTGTCTTTCTTTTGGTTTTAGAGTTGGAACATGTGTGTTTTTAATCTTTTGCCTGTACTCTTGTGAAGAACGTTGTTGTTCCTTTTTCCTTTTCTTCTGTGTTCAATACTTTCTTAAGTGTTTCTTGTAGAGGTGGTCTTGTGGCAGCGTAGGTTCTTAGGAATTGGATATCTGGGAAAGATTTCAATTCTCCCTCACTGATGAAGATTAGCTTGACTGGGTAGGTTATTCTCAGTTGAAATTGTTTATCTTTTAGAACTTTGAAGATAGGACTCCAAGCTCTCCTAGCCCGGAGGGTTTCAGTAGATAAATCTGCTGCTATCTTAATTGGTCTTCCCTGGTACATAGTCTGGCCTTTTTCTCTTGCAGCCTTTAGGATTTTTTCTTTTATACCTACTTTGTTTAGATGAATTATTATATGTCTAGGTGTTGTTCTTCTCATTTGTTGTCTTGCAGGGGTTTTCTGAATCTCTTGTGTTTGAATTTTTTCATCCTTGATGAGATGAGGGAAGTTTTCTTGAATGATTTCATGAAATGTTTGCTCCAGTGTGGCCTCTGTTTCTCTCTCTGCCTCAGGAAGGCCAATTACTCTTAGGTTTGGTCTCTTGAAGTGATCATTCATCTCTTGAAGATTTTGTTCTGTCTTTTTGAGCTTCTTTTCTATGGTTTTGACAGTTTGAGTTAGTTCTGTGTTTTGGTCTAAGACCTCTGAGATTCTTTCCTCTGCTTGGCTAATTCTGCTTTCCATGCTTATTAGTTTGTTATTTATTTCCATCACAGTATTCTTTACTGCTGTTATTTCTGACATCAACTCTTTCCTATTTTCCTCTTGTCCTCCTCAATTTTTAAAATTCTCTCTATTAATGTCTTGATGTCTGGGTTTGTTGCATGTGACCAGTCATTCTGGGGGCTCTTCACTGTTTGTGTTCCTGAATCTGTTTTCTCAGTGTCTGATCTCCCAGGGGTCTGTGTGAGACCTATATTCTTCTTTTGGTTTTTCTTCATTTGTGTGGTTTTTTCCCCCCCTCCCTACTTTTTCCTTCCCTCCACGTCACCGTCTTCTTTAATTCTGTTATTCAGGGGTAGAGGAATTTGTTTTACTTCTGTTTGTTCAATCTCCTATTCTTTATGTATGCCCTCTTACTTTGTTCAATTCTGGAGTTACACTGTAGGTTGGGGGTGGTCCTTTTTGCAGTTTTGAGATTTACTTAAGGGAGAACTGTGATTCAAAATCTATCTACAGGTCCTGGTATTCGCTGACAGGTATATGAACAATCTGAGACCCACTTCCCACTGCCTTGGAATCTGTCTGTGCAGTGGGGCTGTAGGTTTACTCCCTGAAATAAAATGTGGTTAGCAGAGGGAAGAGAATGGAGCAGACAGTGGGTTGAAGAGGGGGGGTGGAGAGATAGAGGAGTAAGAGGGAAAACAAATGAGCGTACCAACAAATGGAGAGAGAGACCTATACTGAAACAGATAAAAACAATAGACCACAGCTACAGAGTAATGTATTCCCATACAAAAAAATAAAAAATAAAACATACAATGATGTTAACATACAAGCTAACCAACCACCTTATTGGTGTGC
>NW_007256078.1:3765-54747 GCF_000164805.1 Carlito syrichta
CGGAGGCTGCAGTGCTGCCGGTGGCGCCAGCGGCTGCTGTGCCTGCGCTGCAGTGGCTGTCCAGACTGCTGCAATGCCCCCGTGGTGGCAACGGTCGAGCTCCGTGTGAAGAGCAGGCTGCGATGTTGGGGTCCACAGCCCCTGGGCAGAGAGCCAGAGACCCAATGCAGTTCTCCTTTTCAGAGGGTTTCATAGCAGCATCATGTTTCTAATAATATAGTAGTAATAAACAAAGAAGTTTCCCCATTCTAAAACATTTTCTGTGCTTCCCCTGTTTAATTCTCACTTTCTCTTCCTGCCCCAAGTCCTGGGCAACTACTGATCTCTTTACTGCCTCTATAATTTTGCCTTTTTAAGAATATCATATAGACTCTGACGTATGCATATTTCTTAGTTAACTAAATATTGAGTGTCTCTTAATAGACTATACTCAAGAGTATATAGACTTTTCAGATTGGATTCTTTCACTTATTAATATGTACTTAAAAATCATCCTTTTTTATTGGCTTGATATCTCATTTCTTTTTATCAATGGATATCCCATGTATAGATATACCACAGCCCATTCATTCATTTAGTTATTGAAGCATATCTTTGTTGCTTCTAGATTTTAGTGAGTATCAATCAAGTAATAAAAACATTCTCAAATCAGTTGGGTGAACACCTAGAAATACAATTTTTGTGTGCATGGTAAAATATATTTCAAAGCTTTGCATTACACTGCAAAATTGTCTTCTTAAGTGGTACTATTTTTTATTCCCAAACACAATGGAAGAGTATTCTTGTTGCTCAGTCTCCTCAACAGTGCCTTCTATTGTCATTTTTTTAAAAAAAATTTCAGCCATTCTTGTAGGTTTTTAGATATATCTCATTTTTGTTTAAATTTTCTATCCTTGGTGGCAAATGATATAGAGCATTTCTCATATGCTTATTTTCCACAGGTATGTCTTATTTGGTGAGACATCATTTCAGAACTTTTGCCAGTTTTTAAATTGTGCTATTTGTTTTCTTGTTGTTGAGTTTTTACAGTTCTCTGTATATTTTGATAAGGAAGACTTTATAAAATATATATTTTTCAAATAATTTTTCCCAGCCTGTGGCTTGTCCTTTTGTTGTACCTGAGATTATGGGTCTCCAGGTATTTCTTATTTTCATGTCAGTCTTGTTTTCACTCAGTCTACAGTAATTCATCAAAATGACTATTTAAGTGTTTCTACCAGTTTATTACTCCAGCAGTTTCTGCTACCAGTAAGTGTCTTCTTTAAGATAAAGCTGTCTGGGTTCAGCTTGGCATTGCTTTTCTTTTTCTTAATCAATGTAACATATAGACTCTGACCTATGCATATTTCTTAGTTAACTAAATATTGAGTGTCTCCTAATAGACTATACTCAAGAGATTTTCATCTGTGCTTATACTTCCTTTAAAAATGACAAGTAGTATTGAAATATAAAGCAAACTGTAAAATAAATATTCACAAATCCATACTGATATAAATAAATAATTAATTAAAGATGGGAAGATAGAAATCTCCCATAAAGAAGAATCCTAAACAATCTATAAAAACATTTCCCCATCGGAGATGTGCACGTTACCCCTAGTCCTTAATTGTGGATGACACATAATGAATTCCTTCCAAAGAGTATAGCATGTGGAGGATATAGGGGAACTTTCTAGTGGAGAAATCTGATAAGCACTACTTCAACCAATAGCTCAAGACTAATATCCACAATTATAAATTATGTTGGTCATATGATATATATGTGCCCTGACATGATGTGATGCAAATGACATTTTATTTTTGTGGTCTTTTCCCCACAAACACATGGCATCAATCTAATAATGATAAAATCATCAGACAAAACCCAACAGAGAGGCATTCTATAAAATACTTGGCTCAAGAGTCCCCAACTGTCAAAACTCTGAAAAGCAAGGAAATTCTGACAAATGGTAATCATCAAGTTGGAGTCTAAGGACACATGATGACTAATTATACTATAATACCTTGTATGTAACCTTGTAACAGAGAAAAGGACATTGGGTAAAATCTAAGGGAGTCTTAAAATGTGTAAACTCAAATAATGTGCCAATTTTTGGCTCAATAATTTTGACATATGCTATATTGTTCATATGAAAATAGGGTAAACTGGGTGTGGAGCATATGGAAATTTTCTATATACAATCTTGGCCATATTTCAGTAAATCTAAAACAATTTTAAAATTTAAAGCATTAGTTAAGAAAATCAATAGCAATAAGGTAGAGCTGAGGGGAAAGGAAAACAAAAATGGAAACAAGATAAAGCCAAGTTTGTCTAGAAAACATAATTCGTGACACAATTTGAACATGCCTGCTATAGTTGAGAAACAATATTCACTTACTTATGTCTGTCAATGGGAAACATGTAATCAGTTCTAAGATTAAGTGCCTAAAAGAAAAACTAAACAGAACAAAACCAAAAAAGAACAAAAACACCTTCTATTGACAACTGAATGAAATTATTTTTCCTACAGGAAAAAATAATTTATTAGACCACGTACTTAGTCACATCCTTATAGTAAATAAATACACATTTCTTTGTAAGCGGCCTGCATTTTAGCAATCACAATTAGAAATTTTTCTGTCACGTTTGAAGTGGGAATATCATAATTCTATGCTCTGATTATAAAATTTCAGATGGTACAGGACACCATAAAAGAAAAAGAAAATGTCCAACTACGTGCCCCACCCAGAACACTGTCCAATCTGATAAGATATAGCAGATTTTAGAAGTATCATCCACAATAACCAACTTATGTATTTATATGTTAAGCTAAGATAATGAATACGTTGAGAAGCAGTCATTTTATACACACACTTACATGCTAATAATTAACCTATAAATAAAGGGCTCCATCCTGATCCCGACATAGACATTTCTCCATCTAACATTTTTGTGTTGATCATATAATCTTTCAATTACATGAATACAATTTATTTAAGCAGTCTCCTCAAAAGGAATATTTATTTTATTTTCAATATCTCATTAATTGCACACTACTAGAATTAATATTAATTAACACACATCTTATATTGTATCAGCGTTTCCTTAGGTGAAAAGTGTTGTCAAATCATATTTTATTATAAGAGTAAATATTATGCTATATACCTGCAAATTTCCCTCTAAAAGTTGTCTTTCTACAACCGTTGTTAACACCATGTCTTTACTGTTTATTCAATGTTACTGATATTTTCAACACAGATAGTGAAAAATAATACATCTGTGTTGTGCGTTTTCCCTTTTTCAGTTAAATATAAGAATAAAAATGTTTCATGAAATTCTTCATTAACAATATTCAAAAGAACTGACTAGAGCTGAGAAATAATTAGATATTGTTTCCATAGACAAATATTAAGATATTTATAAATTTTTATTATTTAAAATGAATTTAACTACCCCAAGAAATAGCTTGTAGTGTTAATGGCAAAAGTATAGTTTCAGAAGTGTTTCCTTACTATAAATATTTTTTAGGTACCAGCAGATCTGAAGGGTCTGAAAGCTCTCATGGATTGTAAACACAAATCACAAGCTCTGGTCAAGGGTACAAGTAGTAAAATATGTAACAGTTGAGCCACTGATTCTGCCTACTCGGCTGGAAATCAATTTTTTGTAAGTGAACATGAGTCTGAATTTATATAAGAGACTGAAGCACACGATGAGAGAAGTCACTCTGCTGCTAAGGCATACTTGGAGATGACATTATCTGGCAGGCAATCTTGTTAGTATGGTTAAAAAAAATGAGAGTGAATTCACTTGACCTTCACTCCCTTTTTGCCAAAATGATAAGTTTTTAAATTATCTGCAAAACAAAAAAACAAAAATTCTCAGCAAAGAAAAGCATACTTTGATCTATGAATTAACTGTATACCAAATGTGTGCAATTTGTCATGTGTGAAATATTTTCAGGAAGTACAGAGTTGCATAAAAATTAAGTCAAAATGGAAAAGTGCACCAAAATACCAACTAGAATTCACATGTTATCTAGCATGCAAGCACAAAAACCAAAACAAATGAAAAAACCCTATGTTTCCAATTTAGGAGAAAAAAAATAGCAGCAGAATTATTTTTACAGTGTAAGTTTCACCTAATTTATTCTCATAGTATTATTATATATTCCATTTATACTTCTCAAAAATAAAAAATTAAAGATACTAAATTATGATGTACATACAGTATACAATAATATAGTTTATTTCGAGTTTAGAAATTCAAAATAGAAAATTGTTCCTTAAAATTACCATAATTTAGTCCTTACCAAATTCATTTTTCACCATGGCTATATTTCATACTGGATCCAGCAACCATCTTTATTTTTATGGACTAAAATTTGATGATTAAACCACTTTGTTCTTTAATTTCATATATTCATTCCACTTGTAACAATCATGTTGCTTCCTTACCTCATTCATTTTAGTTTTCCTATCATTCTCTTTGAGTAAACATCTCTCAACATACGAGATACCCCCCATTTTGCTTCAATTTATAATGTCTCATTCACATCAAATAAATTTTGTGTGTACCAGTCTCCCATGGAAAGGAGGAAAAAATGTATCTACAGAGTTGAAAATTAGTTATTTGACAGTGTGTCAAAAATGGTGCTGTGAGTTTGACACATGTCAGATCATGTATAGCTAACTATTCCAGAGTACAATGCCATCTCCATCCTTCTATCACGCTAAAACGGCTGTGGTAGTGGGTGCCTGTAGTTCTGACTACTTGGAAGGCAGAAGTAGAAGGATCGTCAGAGCCCAGCAGGAAGATGCTGGGGTGGCCGTGAGCATGCCACTGCAACTGATTCAGACTCCAATTCAAAAACAATAAAAATTTAAACAAAGGATGGGCTTGACAATTTTTAGCTAGTGGAGCATGGTACGTTCCCTTCCCAATAGTATGTTTTATAAATTTGAAACAGAAAAGGCTCTGAGTGTAAGATAGGCTCTTATGAAAAGGAAAGGATGTATTTGGCTATCATCAATGATGTTAATATAAGAAATAAAAAAGGTCCCCATACTAAGGGAGACAAGCAATGTCCAGTCTTGTCTAAATAACATGGTTATGAAAGTGCCTTTTTAGTTTTCTTCCACATTAAATGTAATATGTTGAGAGGAGGTCTTCGTTTCTGTTTGATGTATGAAATTATTCAAGAAGATATCAAATACATAAGATTGAGAAACAACAACACTACTATCTGGTTGTTATTTTTAAATATCTTTTAAAACATATAAGAATTTTTTTTATTATAAAGTCTTTACATGATACAACATAAAAAGAACTTCTTAATTTTGTTCTTGACATGAAGAGGGAAGATCCTTTCTAAAAGATAATCACATATAAGTTAAAATGTATGAACATCGATAAAACAATGAATGTTTCAACTATAACAAAAATAGCATTATTGTATTTATAACGTTAAATTTCACATTTCATAGGTTTAAAATGTTGTTTTCTTTACAAATCATTCTTTGTTTCTTCACTGTCATCTTACTCTCTGTTCATTGTAAGCTAACTTTTACTACTGCTATTGATTATATAACTAGAACATATAAATTTTATAAGTTAAAGATATATTCTAGTTTCCAAATATGAAAGCATTTTGTTTAAATCTTAATCGTATCTTTTTATTTAATATTCAATTTTAATACTGTCATAAGGTCAAATTTAATGGTGATTATTTAACTTCATTAGCATCAGCATAATTACCAAAGCATAACATTTTCAGAGGTCATCTGACACTTATTCAGGATTATTTATTATTGAAGGACCAGGAAATGGAGCAGTTTGTGGCTTTCCTCTAATTATTTAAAGCCATCTTAAATTATCTCATCAATATTTATAATACTTCAAATTAATAATGATGACTGTATCTTCATAAACATGTCTAACAAGATTAAGCCTTCCTTTAAAGAAAACTTTTAAAGGAATTCACAATTTTGGACAACTTATAGACTGAAATCCAGAGTTTCATAATCCTTTTATCATGTATTTTGGGGGAGTACTTTTATGATACTTAATATGAGGAGATTAATCTTAAACAAAATGTGATATTGAAATTACTACTCAGGAAGTTTGCTATTTCTGTAGTTATAAATCTGGTTACATATTTACATTTTTAGTTTGTATTGGAAATTATAAAAAAGATTTTAAAGAAGTGATGTTTAATTGATTTTTATGCAGTTGGACTTTGTTAATAAAATTTTATGAATAATACTAAATTGTAGTACTACAGAAGAAAATGGTTCTATTCTTTTTTAAGTGAAGAAATCCCCAACCAACCTACTTTGATGGCTTTCAAGCACTTCATGTAGACCCTCAGGACTTTTTTGAGTATAGGTGTGGAGGTCATCTAAATGAAATTCCATATGAAAACATATGTAACATTAGGATTTTGCCTAATTGGAAATAATTATGCAATATATGTTCAAACAATATTAAAAGAAATCCGTTTCTGAAAAAACAAGATTTTCAATAAAATTGAACAACATAAACATATATTGCCTGCTTAGTTTTGCTTTATTATATTATAATACATTCAGAGATTGCATCTTAAGTAGGTGTCATGTAAAATTTTGTACTTCAATTAAATATTTGGAGGTCAATTTTAAACCTATGTTTTATTTTTACCAAATAGTACTTTTTTCATATGACTATGCAATTAATTATTTTTCTAAAATTGTTAGAAAAAGAAGGTACTGTGAATAAAAGTATAGCTTCTGTAACCGTGAAACACATTTTTGTTTTATGAAGGTTTTTATTGAATATGACTACAGCTAATGAACTATTCACAAAATTATAGGTTTGGGAAAGACCTTGAGAACGCAATTAGTCTATCTCTTTTCCTGAACACTTTAAGACACTTTATTATTCCATTTCATTCTCAGAACTACAGGGAAGACAATTTCATAATATCTTTCAGTAATAATACATTTCAGGTCTTTTAAAGCAGTATGGCAATTCCCTTTCTTTAGAGGTCTGCTGCTTTAAAGTATGGTTTATCTCTTAAAAGCAGTTAACGATAGTAATTTGTAAATCCTAAAGTGGGATTTTTAAATTTGGGTCCACATCTACCCTCCACTTTCCTTATTTGTGATGAAAATACACATTCAAAATGTAGTCCTCGTCTTGAATATTTTTTCTCTCTGCATCTTAATACTAGCAATGTCATCTATCAAGTGATTATTCCACTACTAAATAGATAATTGTATGATTTTTCTGATGTCAGATTCTTCAAAGAGGTAATTTTATTATATTTCTAATGTCAGATTCTTTTGTAAGACTCTATGATGATTTTTAGCTAGAATAGAAGATGGTTCAAGTTATTATTATAAGTTTGAAAGTCTTTTCAGAGAGCGGTCTGATGTAGATGAGATTACAAGAAAAATTTGGAGGAATAAGCAGTTATATAAGCCATGTTGTTCACAGAAAGCAGAGTGCCTTTAATGATCTGTAGGAAAGCTGTAATTGTTAATACTAGAAGTTCACATTCATGGCAAAGCCTGTCATAGCAGGAGTCTTAGAATTTTATTGATAATCCATGTCTATAATTTGTTGGTAAAACAGAAATCCAGAGATGCAGTGACTTTATTCAAAAGAGGCTATTGAACAAAACCAAAACCACATAAATATCTTTCCATATCAGTGCAAAGGAAACTTTTCATGACCTTTTTATCATTATTAAAATGAAATTTCTGACATACGCTTTATGAGAAATCTCTAGATTTCTATTGTGTCTCTAATTCTTTGCCATCTTATGCCGTATTTCATCCATCTCTATGTGCTGGCTATGTTTTAATTTTTATCTCTTTGAGGACATGTGCTTAGGTTTATCTTTTAAGTTTAATTTGCAAGCGCTACGCACGTATTTTCTAGTTATAGCGTAAAGAAAAATAAGTAAAGCAAGCTGCATAAATTTTTAGACAAGTTATTTTTAATCTTCTTTATCACTACTGGGCTCAAAGTGTAGTGATTAGCTATTTGATGCCAAACTCAGAAAACAAAATTTCTAGAACCTAGATTACAAAAGACTGTGTATTTAATTTTACTCTCTTGATTGAATCAAATAAATACGTCAAAATGCACAGAACATGATATTTTGATAAGATATTAATTCAACAATAAGAGTTTTAGAAAATGCTGAAAGATGGAAGCAATTGTTTCCTGTCCAGAAATAATGGATAAAGTTGGAATTATATAGCCATCTTTAGAGGTTGGTTGATGGTAAAAGCTAAAAAGAGATGATTTTAGAAGAAATAAAAGCACTTCAAGAGAAACTGAGCCTCTAAAGCAAGTAAAGGACAAATATTTACAAAATAATTGTGTAAGAAAGAAAAAATGGAACAAGAAAATTCAAAAGTATTGCTTAATTGAATGAAGAGCAACATGCCAGCAGCACAATATTCTAACATAAAGATTTCTTCAGAAGTCTATATTAATCCAGCATTGAGATTTGACATTCTCGGATAATTTAATATATATTTCAGACACTCCTTGGTAGTCTAGTAATTAGAATTTGGTTTTCTCCCTCTGTGTGTGTCTCATATATGTTATGTTTTCCTTTTATAAAAGTAAATATAAAATTCATATAAAAGATAAAGAAACAAAATGGGAAAGGAGAAAGAAATTGATGAAATTCATTTCCAAAGGAAAAACAACAACAGTATACAAATTTGACATTCAAAACTCTGAAATGCATTATATTTTAAAACTATTGACACAATCATGACAAAGACTTATTTCAGTGCAGATTTAGGCTAATTTAAATTTTAATAAGACAAATGTTATTGGCCTTTGAGGTGTATAAATACTTTTCTGATATTATCATTTTTAAATTAATTCTGATCCTGAAAATATGTCCCCATCTATATCTATACAGTTACCTTTCACTTTATTCTACAAGATTTACTTTAGATATATAAAAGATAAACATACCTAAGAATATTAATTTCTTATCTTGCTGCACTATTGAAAATTCTAGCATTAATATATCATTATCAAGTCTAATAAATAGCTATTACACACATAAGCTGTATTGGTACTGTCATCATGAAAAGCCAGATGGTCTGAGATTTTTAAAATAATAATTCGTATTTGAAATAGAAGCCCCATAGCTTAAAATGTTGCAAAGTATAAACAAGTACACAATTCTGAATCTTTATATTTGTTTTCATATGTAGACTACATTCACAATTTGATTTTTAATTTGTAATTGAGAGATGTTTATCCCTCTTTAACATTTTTACTCTACCCAGTATACCAATAAATACTTTCCCACTAAGGAATGATTATTATAAACCTGGCTCAAATACCACCAAAAAATAGCTATTGATGCCAATTCTTTTATATCTCACTACTACTTGTTTGCATGTTTTTCATAGCAAAGAGAAAAATTATATAAGCAAAGACAGACCCCCTTTTTATTTTATCCTTATTCAAGCATTTGAAAGAAAATTTTTTATTTACTTTCAATAACTTAGCTTATCCAATTCTTTATAATAGTCCAATTAACTACAAGATATAGTGAAAGGCTAATTTCTCCACCAAACAAACACTAAAATCCTACTGGATTCCATCATTTCAGGGAAGGTGCCACAAAGAAAATAGATGCGGTCCATGCACACATAGAGATCACAACCTAGTGAGATTACTAAATTTAACATATGGTTAAAAGTGCTATGAAACCGTGTAAGATATTAGAGAAGTGTATAATGAGACACTTAGCTAGACTTGGAAAAAAGAGAAAAAGCTCTGACTTTCATGATAAGTAACAACATAAGTGAAGTAGTTTATGTGTTTGGAATCAGGTTTATGGGGTTTGAGTGGGCAGATAACTGTGGAAGGAGGTGTATGCTTTAGATGAAAAATAGCTGTGAATGTGTAAAGCAGGGAAAGAGCACAGGACATTTGGACACTGAAAGAAAAAAATGAAACATAGAAAACAAACAGAAAAAAAGAAAGTCAAGAGTGAGGGGAAAATCAAGTTATGAAGTTTTCTTTTTTAATTATTATTTATTAGAAAGATGTGGGGTACAATTCAGGGTTAGGTACATAAGCAGTGATCATGCAAGTACCCTTGTTGGTGAGGTATGCCCCACCCTCCCCTAGCAGTTTCCCTCAACTGCCAATCCCTTTCGTATAAGTATTATGATAATTGTTCAAGGTCTGCTTATGAGTGAGAACATATGGTACTCTGATCTTTGTTTCTGTGATAGATCATTCAGTATTATCAACTCTAAATTCATCCAAGTTGCTGCGAAGTCCATATATTTGCCCTTCTTTATGGCTGCATTATAGTCCATCATGTATATGTACCACATTTTTTTTATGCAGTCCAACTTCAGTGGGCAACATGGTTGGTTCCATGTTTTTGCTATTGTGAATAGACCTGCAACTAACATACGTGTGCAGGTATCTTTTTTGTAGAATAATTTGAGCTCCTCTGGGTATATTCCCAGTAGGGGAATTGCTGGATCATATGGAAGGTCAATTTCTAGTTCTTTCAGAAATTGCCACATAGTCTTCCAAAGAGGTTGTACTAGTCTGTATTCCCACCAGCAGTGTAGAAGCGCTCCTTTTTCTCCACATCCTTGCCAGCATCTGTTGTTGTTTGTTTTATTAATGATGGCCATTCCTACAGGGGTTAGGTGGTATCTCAATGTGGCTTTGATTTGTATTTCTCTGATGATAAGTGAGGCTGAGCACTTTTTCATGTGTCTGTTGGCTGCCTGTATATCTGCTTTTGAGAAGTGTCTATTCATGTCTTTTGCCTACTTTTTAAAGGGGCTGTTAGCTTTTTTTCTTTCGGCATGTTTGAGTTCCTTTTAGATCCTAGATGTTAGGCCTTTGTCAGATATACAGTTGGCAAATATTTTTTTCCCATTCTGGGGCTGTCTCTCTGCTCTCTTGATGGTTTCTTTTTCTTTGCAGAAGCTCTTTAATTTGATGAGGTACGCTTGTCTATCTGATTTCTTAAGGTATTGGCCTTTAGGGTTCTGAATTGGAATTGGTTCCCAGATCCAATTTCCATAAGGGTGTTTCCTGCACTTTCTAAGATTCTTATAGTTTGAGGTTTTACGTTTAGGTCTTTGATCCATTTGAGTTAATTTTTGTGTATGATGATAGACAGGGGTCCTGTTTCAATCTTCTGCATGTGGTTAGCCAGTTTTTCCAGCACCATTTACTGAAAAGGTTCTCCTCTCCCCGGTGGTTATTGGTGGAGGCTTTGTCAAAGATGAATTGGTTGAGGAATTGAGGCTTTGTTTCTGGAATCTCTATCCTGTTCCATTGGTCTATATGCCTATTATTCTTGTACCAATACCAGGCTGCTTTGATTACTGTAGCCTTATAGTAAAGTTTGAAGTCTGGAAGTGCCATACCTCCTGCTTTGTTTCTTTTGCTAAAGATTGTTTTGGCTATTCATGGTCATTTATGTTTCCATATGAATTGCTGTATTATTTCCAGGTCTCAGATGAATGATGTTGGTAGCTTAATGGGTATTATGTTGAATCTGTAGATTGCCTTTGGTTTGATGGACAACTTAACAATGTTGATTCTTCCTATCCATGAGCATGGAATATTTTTCCATTTGTTTATGTCTTCTTGGATGTCTTTGAGCAGTGTTTTGTAATTCTCATTGTAAATGTCTTTCACTTCTCTGGTTAGGAAGATGCTGAGGTATTACTTTCTTTTGTGTGTGTGTATAGCTATTGTGAATGAAATTGTGCTTTTTATTTGGGTCTCTGCCTGCTTGTTGTTGGTGTATAGGCATACAACTGTCTTTTGTACATTTATTTTATTTGCCAAAGTCCTTTATTAGTGCAAGTAGGTTTTTGACAGATTCTCTTGTGTTTTCAAGGTATAGGATCATATCATCAGCAAAGAGGGATAACTTGACTTCCTCTTTTCCTATTTGGATACCCCTGATTTCCTTCTCTTGTCTAATTGACCAAGCTAGGACTTCCAACACAGTATTGAACAAGAGGGGTGAGAGTGGGCAGTCTTGTCTTGTTCCAGTTTTCAGGGGAAATGTTTCTAGTTTCTGTCCATTTAGTAATATGTTAGCTGTGTGTTTGTCGTAGATGGCGCTTACTATTTTGAGGTATGTTTCTTCTATATCTAGGTGTCTGAGGATTTTTATCAAGAAGGGATGCTGGGTTTTATCAAAAGCTTTTTCTGCATCTAATGAGACCATCATGTGCTTCTTGTTCTTATGTCTGTTAATGGAGTTAATGATATTTATGGTCTTGTGAATGTTGGACCAGCCCTGCATCCCGGGGATGAAGCCAGCTTGGTCATGGTGTATGATTTTTGAGATGTGTTTTGGACCTGATTTGCTAGAATCTTGAGGATTTTTGCATCCATATTCATAAGGGTTATTGACCTGTAGCTCTCTTTCTTTATTGGATCTTTACCCGGTTTGGGTATCAGTGTGATGTTAGCTTTGTAAAATGACTTGGGAAGAATTCCATTTTTCTCAATTGCCTGGAATACTTTCAATAGGATTGGTATCAGCTCCTCCTTGTATGCTTTGTAGAATTCTGCTGGAAAGCCATTCAGTTCAGGACTTTTTTTTGTAGGTATTTTGTATGACAGAGTCAATTTCCTGGGTTCTCATTGGTCTATTTAGTGTCTCAATGTCTTATAGCTTTAACATGGGGGGGTTGTATGATTTCAGAAAGTCCTCCATTTCATCTAGGTTATCAAGTTTGTTTTCATGTAGGTGTACACAGTAATCTCTGATAATCCTTTGTCTTTCTTCAGGGTCAGTTGTGATTTGATCTTTTGTATTTCTGATTTTGTTTATTTGGGCTTTTTCTCTCTTTTTCTTGGTCACTCTGGCTAGGGGGTCATCAATCTTGTAAATTCTTTCAAAGAACTAGCCTTTTCCTTTGTTGATGTTTTCTATAATATATTTGTCTTCCATGTCCCATATTGGGGATCTTATTTTTGTGATTTGGATTCTTCTGCTAAAGTTTGGGTTTTGCTGGTCTTCTCTTTCCAGCTCCCTTAGGTGATTGGTTAGGCTCTCCACTGGTGATCTTTCCATTTTCTTGATGTCTGCTCTTAGAGATATAAATTCCTCTTTTTGAACTGATTTAATGGCATCCCAGAGGTTTTGATAAAATGTTTCTTCATTTTCATTTGTTTCTAGGAATCTTTTAAATTCTGCTCTGATTTCAATGTTGACCTAGTAGTTGTTCAGCATCATGCTGTTTAGTATCCATGTCTTTGTCAGCTTTGGGGAAATGTTGTTGGTTTTGATATTTATTTTTATTCCACTGTGGTCTGAGAATGTGCATGGCAAGATTTCAACCTTGTTGATCATGTTTATGCTTGATTTATGGCCAAGGATGTGATTGATCTTAGAGTATGTTCCACGTAGTGATGAGTAAAATGTATATTCTGTGTTTGTTGGGTGGAATAATCTGTAGGTATCTACTAAGTCCATTTGGTCAAGTGTCAAGTTTAGGTTCTAGATTTCCTTGTTGATTTTTTGCCTCAATGATATATCTAGGGCTGTCAGTGGAGTATTCAAGTCCTCTGCTATACTAGTGCTAGAGTCAATATATTTTTTTAGTTTATTTAGTAGTTGTTTTATAAATGCTGGTGCTCCCGTGTTGGGTGCATATAAGTTTAAGATGGATATTTCTTGTTGAGGGATTGAACTTTTTATCATTATGTAGTGTCATTTTGCATATTTTTAAATGTTTGATAGCTTAAAGGTTATTTTGTCTGATATTAAGATTGCAACTCCTGCCTTCTTTTGTGATCCTTTTACCTGGAAACTCATTTTCCATCCTTTAACTTTGAGTCTGTATGTGTCCCTTTTAGTGAGATGAGTCTCCTGGATGTAGCAAATAATGGGGTCGTGGTTTCTTATCCAGTCTACCATTCTGTGTCTTTTCAGTGGTGCATATAGTCCATTCACATTCAGGCTGATTATTGGGATGTGATTGCTTATTCCTGTCATGAGGTTCTTATACATTTTTTTCTTTGTTTGCTTCTTTTCTTTTGGTTTTGGGGTTAATATATCCCTATTATGTGAATTTTAAAGGTCAGTCATCCTGTATTATATAGAAAAAATCATGGAATTTTTAGCAAAAGTGAATCTTGTGAGAAAGGTTAAGAGTAATGACAGAGATTTTTAATCTAGACATGGCATTTTGGAAGAGAGACGTAGAGGAATTGAAATACTTAGATGCTAGAATTGTTCTAACCTGAGAGTGGTACAGGACATCAAAGATCAATTCCAAGTATAGGCTTGAGCAATTCAGGAGATGATGGTGTGTTGTTTTTTTTTTTGAGTTGGAGTCTCACTCTGTCACCCAGACCGGAGTGCAGTGGCCGCTTCTGGCCACCGCAGCCTTGACCTGCTGGGCTCCGGCGATCCTTCCGCCTCAGCCTTCCAAGTAGCCGGAATTACTGGCATGCGCTACCACGTCCGGCTGATTTTTTTATTTATTGTAGAGATGAGGTCTCGCTGCCCAGGCGGGTCTCGAACCCGCAGGCTCAGGCAATCCACTCACCTCAGCCTCCCAAAGCGTGGGATTGCAGGCTGAGCCACCGAGCCCGGCTGATGGTGCTTTTTAATGGGATAGAAAATGATTGAAGAGAAGGTAGTACAATATGTAAAATCTAACTTTGCCTAATTAAAACTTGTGAGAAAATCACATATAGATTTTAAGTACACATATATATCTGAAAAAAAAAACAAAATAATTGTAACTACAGTTCAATTTGGGAAGAAATAAGATAACTTAGGAGGAGAATGGTAAGTGAGAGAAGAGTCCACAACAGAGCATTCAGTTTCTCACCCAATCAACAGTTGATTAAAAGAGAAGGAACTTAAAAAAGATTTTTAAAAAATCATGGAGAGATAAAAAAAAATCCTGAGTGTATAGACAAGCAAAGAAAGAAGTCAACAGTATCTAATGATAATGACTTAAGTATTAAAACAGCATTTGGGAAATAGTGATTGAAGAATTCAGTTTATTATTATTGCTATATTATAATAATTTCAGGTTTTTAAAAATAAAATATCACTAAGCTATATTTTTTATTTTTCCAGTTTTAAGATATTTGAGACAGAAAAGAAAACCTCTTATCTCCAAAATGCATTATTATTTGTTGAAGCAAATGTTTTAGGTTAAATATAGAGTTTTAAATAAGGAAATGCATCTTGATTCTGAGTACTTTCAGGATCTCAATATGAATAAATCTTTACCTCCATAATCTATCCTCATTTCTTTTCCTGAGCAGCCTTGAAGAAACTAGAAGTTGCATGTCTTGCATTGAGTTACGCACTGCTACATTTTTAAAAATACATGTTGAATATGACTGCAATTATCTTTTAATTTTCTTCATCAAAAGCGAGTAAACTCTCATGGACAAAAAGATTAAGAACTACACAGCCATGGGATTAAATTTTTGTTCTGCCTTGTGGAAGTTTCTTGATAAGCTTTCTGAGCTTATTTGTGTATAAAATGAGGATAATACAAGTACAAGTTTATTATAAAGAGTAATTGAGATAAATCCTATAAATTTCTTTCACTGAGTCTGAAAAATTAAGCATTTAGTAAAAGAGTCTGGTCATCATCAGTAATATCATAATAATCTTTATTTGTTCTTCTCACATTGACTCCATTAAATGGATACAATAACTATAAACCCTTTATTGCTGCTATGATTGTATAACCTACTTTCTAACCAAGACTCATGAAGAAAATACACTTAATTTTTCATAGCTGGTCATCATTTTGCTCCTCCCATGATGTTATTACATCTTAACAAAAAGTTGTCCTCTGTATCTAATGAGAATAGCAGATTATTCATACCTCAGTATGACTGGCACTCTAGTTTCTGAAAAAAATGTGTAACTCCTAAAGAATATAAAATGGGGTAAATGTCTATAATATGGAAGGTATAAAAGAATGTGTCTGAAAGAAAAAAAATGGTAAATTTACATTAAAAAGAGAGGACCAGCAGCCGAGCATGGTGGATCACACCTATAATCCCAGCAACTGGGGAGGTGGAGGTGAGAGGATTGCCTGAGCCCAGGAGTTTGAGACCAGCCTGAGCAAGAAGGTGACACCTTGTCTCTACAATAAGTCAAAAAAATTAGCCAAGCAAGGTGGCACATGCCTGTAGTTCCAGCTACCTGTAAGGCTGAGGCCAGCATGTTGGGACTGCGGTGGCTGCCAGCATGCCACTACACTCCAACCTGCATGACAGAGGGAGACTCTGACTCAAAAGAAAAAGTGAGGACCAAAAGGAGGCCCAAACTTTACCTGTACGATGACCACTTGTATACCTAATCCTGAAATGTACCCCACATATTTAAAAGTTTTCTTTAAAAGTAATTTCTAAGCTTAGAGCATTAAAGAGCCCTAAATGAAAAAAGAGTCATACTGCTTAATCTGAAAGGATGCTTAAAAATACAAAAAGTGAATAGAAAGTCATTTCATTTTGACAAAATAATATTGTCAGAGGTATGAAATATGAAAACACAATTTCAAGGAGTAAATAATAGCTAAGTTTAATTGGAGACAAGAAGTGGGCTAATGAAACTAAATTGACTAAAAACCTTAAACTTCAGGAATTATTTGTAATTTATCATGTATACAATGCAATATATTTATATTTTGAGTACATATTAAAATAATCAGAGCAGGAAAGTTATATCTGGTGCAACAAAAGGTATATTGTAAAGATACAGATTGGTTATTCCTTATCTCTAAAGCTTGGGAATAGCAATATTTCAGATTATTTTGGATTTTGAAATATTTGCATATATATAATGAAGTCTCTTGGGGATGAGACCCAAGTCTAAACATGAAATTCATTTATGTTTCATACCGAGAAGATACACAGAACCAGAAGTTATTTTATACAATATTTATAATAATTTTGTTCATGAAACAGTTTTGACTCTTCACCATGTGAGGTCAAGTGTAAAATTTTCTACTTGAGATTGTCATGCCTGCTCTCAAAAAGTGTCAGATTTTAGATATCAGATTTTCAGACTGGAGATCCTTAACCTGTACGAGGATGCTAGCTTGGGCTGGGGGAAGTGTTGAGAAAACAGAGAAGACAGGAGAGGTAGGAAAATTGGTATCTCTTCATGCCTCTCGCCCTAACAAGTAGAAATTCCTGTGCCCATCTCATACTGAGTCTTTCTAGATTATTTCTGAAAATAGGTGTCCAAATTTAACCAAGGAAGCATTGATAAAGACAAATCTTAGAAAGAAGTCAATTATAAAGTCAGACAAACTGTATAAAATAACTATCTGTGATATAAGTTCATAAGTCATTATAGATACTTCTTGTTCACAAAAGTGTTCCCAAATATTTAGAATAATAAAGCATTTGTTAAAAAATGTCTTGAATGAATGTTTAGTTATGATAAAAGATAAAATATAAATGTGAATCAACAGAACGTAAATGGAGTTAGATAAACACAAATAGAGTAAGAAAGTTCAAAGTGAAAAGTTCAAGAGGACGAGTGAGGAAGTTATCTGAGTGACATAAAGGTGTTGGCTGGCACAGTGGTTGACACCAATCCAGCACTTGGGGAGGCCTAGGTGAGAGGACTTCCTGAGCCCAGAGGTTTGAGACCAGTCAGGTTAACTTGGTGAGACCTCATCTCTGCAGTTAATCGAGAAAACCTAACTGGACGTGGTGGCGCACACCTGTAGTTCCAGCTACTTGGAAGGCTGTGGCGGAAGGATCTCCTGAGTCCAGCAGGTCGAGGCTGCAGTGGCCTTGAGTATACCACTGCGCTCCAGCCTCAGCAACAGAGTGAAACTCTGATTTAAAAAAAAAAAAAAAGAAAGAAAGAAAAGTGCCATTATTTCAACTGAGCTTGCAGCATATCTGCAAATTTTGGCAAGAGTGGGGAGGAAATCAATAGAAACAATAAGCCATCCTAAACTACTGATGTAGAGAGCTGCACAGTATTATAACTTCTCACTTTTGTTTATCTAGGATTCTGAGTTATAAATCAGTTCATGATAAATGCATAACTTGAAATCAGTTCTTAAGTTCACTTGATGAGCTAACTTCACCTTATCAACTCTATGTATGATTAACAGTAAATGGGAGAACTTTTCATATTTAAACAATCGCAATCACATGTAACTACTGTATATACTATCTACATGCCAGTAAATCCTTTAGTGTTGATGGTGAGCCTTCAGATTAGTTAGCTATTTGATATAAAAGCAATGTGTGTCACGCCCAAAGCTAAATTATGATAAAATACAGTGAACCTCAAGTTAAGGTAAATCTAAGACTACCAGTTCCTTGGGCTCTTGTGTGTAAAATAAGTAAATTTAGATCCTTTAACATAAACCTCAAAAGTTACCAGCAATTATACTTAGAGGACTTTATTAGATTCTTGAGGATACTCAAAGATGTATATTTTCACTTTTTTACTGTTTAATATTTTATATTTTCTCTGAGGCAAAAAACATATCTCAGTATTTTTTCAATATTTCATAATTATGGTGACTTTAAATATATTCAATAGTTCAAGACTTTTTGAATATCCAAATTTAAAATCATCACAAAAATAAAGAAAGCGATGTAAGCACTTAAAAAATACAGTTCAACCTGTGATCCCGTGCCTTTGGGAGGCTGAGGTGAGTGAATTGCCTGAGGCCGCGGGTTCGAGACCCGCCTGGGCAGGCGAGACCTCATCTCTACAATAAATCAAAAAATTAGCTGGGTGTGGTAGCGTGCGCCAGTAATTCCGGCTACTCCAAAGACTGAGGCGGAAGGATCGCCGGAGCCCAACAGGTCGAGGCTGCGGTGGCCGGGAGCCAGAGTGAGACTCCAACTCAAAAAAACAAAAAAACAAAAAACACACTAGTTCCTACCTTCTTTGATTATTTTTCTGCTATCTGACTTTAGAAAAAACAGCAATTTGAGAATAGTGAACTGGGCTGCATGAACTGGATTTGCAATAACAAAGCTCCAAATTTGCAAGAAATTTTCACGCTTCCTGTAATAACACACTGAAAGTTTGTCCTCTGGCTGTTCTGAATATTATCATTTTATTTTCTTTCTTTCCCTTTTAAAAAAAAACTTTTCTTTCTCAAAATGGCCCCAGGGAAATTCAGATTACAGAGCAATATTAGTGACAAATTTGATTTTTGTATTAAACAACAACTTTATGAACACACACCCACCGAAGTCAGTTAAATCTTTTGTCCTGCTAGAATATAGCATGATCTCTTACTTGATCCATTCAAATGCATGACCTTGCATGTTGTAGGTGCATAAGAAATGCTTATTGAAGTGAACCTGATGACTCAGGTAAGAAAGAAGATAAAATGCACTGCTTTTCCACTACGCCAAAACTCTTGGGAACTAAAAATTAATTTGAATGAAATAAAAATAACTCCAATAATGCCCTAAAATGATGTCCTTTAATTAATCTTTGGAAGTATCATAAAAGCGTCTCTCTCTCTCTCTCTCTCTCTCACACACACACACACACATACACACACACACACACCCAAACACACACACAACACTGCTTTGAATAAATATAGCTCATACAATGAGAAAAAGCAATAAACAATACATTCTCAACCTTTTCCATGGACAACATCTGTTGAAATTTTTGCAATGATTTAGTGTACTTCTATAAAGCCAAATAAGTGTCTTTTTTCACAAATTAATAATGTTGTATATTAACCAATGACTTTTAATTGGCAGACAGTAAGTTTAGCACCTATTATAAATAATATTAATTATGGTCCCTCCCTTAGTTTCTGCCTTCTTAGCTGAGTAATTCTTTTCTTATACAGTTTGAAATTATAGATAATAAATTTATCAATCTCACGTGCTGCTTAAGGATATTTGCACGCAACCTGATTCTAGGGGGCCAGAGAAGTATCTTGGGACATTTCTGTAAGCAATATTTCTCTCTGAGATGAGAAAGAAAAAGTCATGGGTAAGAAGTTTCTAGCCCTTCCACTTTGGACCAAAAGTATCAGGGTGAAGCTAGGACATGGGTATAATTGAGCTGAAGCAGAATTACTGAAATCTCTATTTTCATATATTTTATTAGGAATGTCAGATATTCTGTTATTTGTGACTGATATGAGTTTTTTGTTGTTGTTGTTGTTGTTTTGAGTTGGAGTCTAACTCCATCACCCAGACTGGAGTGCAGTGGCATGCTCATGACCACCCCAGTCTCAAACCTCTGGGCTCAAAAGATCTTTCCACCTCTGTCTTCCAAGTAGAAGGAACTACAGGCTCACACTGCAATGCCCAGTTAATTTTTTGATTTATTGTAAAGATGAGGTCTTGCCAAGTTGGATATGAGTCTTTTAAACCCATCCTTCCACTCTCCACTCCCAATATTTTATTACACCATTAAACACATTCCCTAGTCAGTGTTTTAAATATCAGGATCATGGACATATTAACAGATATGCCAATTTGATATGGATTTTTCAGGTCAGCCTGGGCTTCGAGCGTATCAGCCCAACAGGTCAGCCAGCTGAACCCCAGAGAGGGTCGGCTCAAGGGGCTGGTAAACCTAGCTCCAGAAGTGTGGGCTTTAATGGGCTGGCAAGTCAAGTCCTGAGAGTATTGCAACCTCCAGGAGTTCTCAGCTTGAGAGAATTGCCTTCTTCCAGCAGCCCTCCCAGTTCTACTGGCTCAGTCGGCTCCAACGATCATGTGTAGCTCTTCAGGTTGGACTTCTTGTCTCATCCACAGGAAGAATGAGGGACACGGACAGCTGGAAAGGGAGAAAGCAGGATTTATAAAGAAGACAGAAAAGCACCCATAGTGGGAAGGGACCAAAGGGGTTGCCAGTCTGGGGCCGAAACCTGCTGCTTAGATGAGCTCTAAGACTGAGGCAATGGGTTGGTACTTGGCAGTGTGCTGATTGGTCGTTTTTCTATCCCAACAGTGAGTACTTAAGCTCTAGCTTGAGAACCTCCCAGGGAGTTTGTTTACCAATGTGGGTGTATTAGTCTGAGAGGCCTGTTGGAAGTTTGCTACATTGTTACTGCAGGAGCCGCCCGTCTATCTGCCTAGCTTTTCTCTAGCTATCTCCGGTCTCAATTTGACATACCTCTTTTGTACATCTTTTTGTTTTTCTGTTACTTTTTCACATATTCAATATTTTCATTTATAATATTAATAATAAATAAATAATTAATGAAATAGTTAAAAAATATTTTATGTACATTCTTACTTTCTCTGTTTTATTATTTTATAGTCAGTCTATCATTCATTAGAGTATTTTTCCAAATATCAGAAACTTTTATTACAATAGTTATTTTTTTTTATAAAATTCATTTGAAATATACATAAAAATAAAGAAAATAATATAATAATCACTACGTAGTCAATATTCTGGTCAACTTTTGTTAAGATAATATCATATATATTTCAATTTGCTAGATTATTTGCAAGAAAATTTTAGACAGCTTATTTCACCCATATAAAATTTGATATGCATTACTAACTTCACAATTTCGATTTTATATCACCATGTCATTAACACAACAGTATTTATTGCATGTTAATATTATCTAATAGTCAACACAAATTCAAGTATTTATCATTGTCTTAAGATTATTTTAACAGTTTTTAAAATTAGTATGTAAAGCTTACATATTGTATTTTTGTTTACTAATTTTCAAAAAGGAGTTATAACTTGGTGCTCCTACATTATAAAGGAAAAAAATCAATAAGAGTAATTGAGCAATTTAATTATATACTGGCAATTTGATAGTTACATTTCCTGTAAACTCACATAACAATGCTGTTGGATACAGTGAGGGAGTTCATTTTGTTCCACCCATCAGTATATGCATGGATCTGTTTAGCATAACATCCAAAGAGATATAATTACATATCTGCTTAAACAATTCCAATAACAAGAATTTCATTGTCTCCAAAGCTGTAAATCCCACTATTTGATACTGTGACTCACTACAATATTTGTTCTGGTACTAAAATAAAATAATTCCATGTGGGATTCATTGTTACGCATCAGTGGTATATAGGATATATACTACTGTTTCTACCTAAACTATTTGTATATCCTTTTTGAAAAATTGGTAGAACTATGTTTTAGAGCAGTTTAGATTTACAAAAACCTGAATGGAAAATATAGAAATTTCTTGATTATCATCTTACCCTTCTCCCAAATGCTTACCCTTCTCCCAAATGTGCTTATACGCTGTATTTGTTACAATTGAAGAATCAATATTGGTACATTGTTATAAAAGTCCATAGTTTATATTGAGGTTAGCTCTTTGTTATGCAATCTATGGATTTTATAAATTTATAATGACACTTTTCCACCATTACAGCAACATACAGAGTAGTTTCTATGCCTTAAAATCCTGTGCTTCCACTACTCATTTATTCCTCCCTCCATTTGAATCCCTGGAAAACAGTGATTTTTAATGTCTCCATTAAATGTTGTCTTTTCCAAAATGTTCTATAGTTGAAATCATGCAGTATGTTTCTTTTTTAGATTCGATTTTTTTTTTTCCACTTAACATTGAAGTTTCCTCCAAGTCCTTTCATGGCTCAACAGCTTTTTTTATTGATGAATAATATTTCATTGGGTGAGTACACCACAGTTCATATACGTGTTTATATGTGTCTTTACCTATTGAAAAACATCACGGTTGCTTCTAATTTGTGGTGATGAAATAAAGCAACTATAAGCATTTGTGTATAGGATTTGGGTTGTTGATAAACTTTC
The DNA here is from genome assembly GCF_000164805.1 of Carlito syrichta. Classification (NCBI taxonomy): domain Eukaryota; kingdom Metazoa; phylum Chordata; class Mammalia; order Primates; family Tarsiidae; genus Carlito; species Carlito syrichta. Next base: position 26,537 of record NW_007256078.1, read on the forward strand.
AACTTACCTGGGTAATCCCAGCAAGGGTACTTACTGATATGAGCTTTTTAGGAAACTGCTAAACTATCTTCCAAAGCGGTTGGGCCATTTTGCACTCCTACCAGCAAAAAAAAATGTTTTTTGGCTTTGATTTTGGTTTTGCTCCACATGCTTGTCAATATTTAGTGTTGTCAGTGCTTTGGATTCTAGCCATTCTCATATGTAATGATATATTGCTGTTTTAATTTGCATTTTCTATATACATGACATATAATATGGAGCATATTTTCGTATGCTTATTTTTTTAATCTGTATCTTTTTCAGTGAGGTGTCTGTTTATATCTTTTTCTAAATTTTGAAATAGGTTGTTTGTATTTTTGTTTTTGTTTTTGCTGAAATTTGGATACTTTGTATAATTTGGATACCAGACTTTTATCTGATATGTGTCTGCAAAGATTTTTCTCCTATTCTGTGATTTATTATTTCACTTTCTTAACAGTGTCTTTCTCAGAAGAGAAGTTTTAAATTTTGATGTATTCCAAATTAGCAATTTCTTTTCATGGATGGTGATTTCTTGGGAATGTATCAAAAAAGTCCTTTGCAAATCCAAAGTAACTTAGATTTTCTTTTGTGTTTTCTTCTCAGATATTGGTAATTATTAATTTTGTATCTAGGTCTATGAGCTATTTTGAGTTAATCCCTATTTTAAAAAACATGAGGTTAGTGTTTAGTTTTATTTTTGTGTGTGTAAATTCACTTGTTCCAGTGATATTTGTTGAAAGATGTCATTTCCCTATTAAATTGCCTATCCACTTTTTTCCGATATTACTTTATTTGTGTTTGTGTGGATCTATTTTGGGGTTTTCTATTCTGTTCTGCTGAAGTATTTGTCTATTTTTAAAATCAATCCCACAGTGTTTTGATTGTTCTGTAATATGTCTTAAAGTTGGGTACCGTCAGTTATCCAACTTTGTTCTTTTCCTTTGATATTGTATTATCTGTTCTAGGACTTATTTATTTATTTATTTATTTATTTTTGCCTTTCTTCTGCAACTCATTTTTGTTAGTTATTTTTGGTAAATATTTTAATCTTTGTTATAATATAACTTATATTTTCTTAATTATCCTACTTATCACCAATGAAATATTTTAAATAATAAGATTTGTTTCAAACTCACTGGTATAGTCTGATCTTTGTACAAATAGAAAGACTCATTATATCATGCTTTATATATATGAATTAGTAGATTGGGCCAGGTGTGGTGGCTCATGCCAGTAATCCCAGCACTTTGGAAGGCCAAGATTGGAGGATCGCTTGAACCCAGGAGTTTGCAACCAACCTGGGCAGCATAGCAAAATCTCATCTCTACAAAATATCCAAAAGTTGGCAAGAGGTGGTGGTGCACACCTGTGGTTCCAGCTAACTGAGGTGAAAGGATTACCTGAGCCCAGGAAGTTGAGGTTGAAGTGAACTGTGATCATGTCACTGCACTCCAGCCTGGACAACAGAGTGAAATACTAACTTAAAACAAAATGTAGACTGTAAGATAGTACTTTAAAAAAAATTTTTTGGAGGTTCCTTTAAACTACTGACTTACCATGAACTTGTCTAGTACACACATTTTTTTTCTCATATGGGTTCAGTGGTGATTACTAAGTGTATATTAGACTTTTATGGGTACAATGTGCATTATTTGGGTGATTGATGCACTAACAGCCTAGACTCTACCACTATGCAATGCATCTGTGCAACAGAATTTCACTTGTACCATTAAATTTAGTACAAATAAAAATAAATAAAGTATTATTATTAACTTTTTTCAGTAAAATTTTTAGAGATCCATGTTTGATATCTATCCTAAGGAATAATTGTATTATCAATAACAAAGCAACAACAACAAAACTGACTTTATGACATTGATGCCTAGGTTTCAGCCAACAGAAGACTACAATCAACTCCAACTTACTACACTCATTTGGCACAAATTAAAGTACACTGAAATCTGCAAGAATCGTGTACTTCATACCTACCTATCTTAGTAAATAGTAGTAAATATAGCCACAGATCTATTCCTCACTAATCAAAATCTTCCCACAAATTTGCTTTGCAAAGACTAAGAGAAGATGGAGTCTTTGCCATTTGAGATGGCTGAGGGATTAGTTTATGTGTTCATTCAATTTTTACTTTATCAGTAGCCAAAAAACAGTATCTGATTTACAAATGTAATAGATCAAAACTTGAAATTAGGTAAAAATCCATTTAACTGTAGGTCTCAGTCAGCTGAAGACCTTAACCAACTCCAACCTACTAAGCCTCAACTGGCACGAATACAGTACATTGAACTCTGTAGAAATGTATAAAAGAAAAGAAATAATAAATGCTTTTAAATAATAAATACAGTACATTGAACTCTGTAGAACTGTATAAAAGAAAAGAAATAATAAATGCTTTTAAATAATAAATGCTGCTAAATAAGCCTGAATCCTAGCATGTCTTCTCTTCAAAGTCTTACTGTCTTTCTCTATGCTAGTTGTTTCTTTCTGTGTCCTTAGCTTTTGCTCATGCATTTATTCTTACATGACTACATTCTACCATAATTTATCTTTTTACCTAGCTTTCCCTTTCACTAGCTGTGCATTTTCTGTATGATATCAAGTAGATCATCACCTATGTGCACAAGAGGTAACTAGGACATATCTACCAGTTTTGAGTAAATGAATGTGAATGCTAAGGACAACAACTTCAGTCCTAAGCATTAGCATTATCATCTTTTTTCAAGTTTGGGCTTTTTGTATGTATCAATGTAGCCAACTTCTTGATTATATGAGTATGATTTTATTGAGAATAATTGCTTTCTGTGTCTCTAATTTTACATATTTGGACAACCAAGGAAAGAATTAATTACACTGACTCTATATTACTATGTAATAGATAACTGAGGTTCAACTTTTTGTTTTTTGGAGAAGATTTCTATGGAGGTGTAAGATGTGCTTTTGAAGTCACTTAATGAAGAGAGAAGAAATTCATTATGAGAATTTTCCAAAGCTAACAATTGGTAAAAGATCATGGATGAGACTTTGCATGTATAGTATAAATATTTGTTATGACCTATTATTTTTAATACCTTAGTATCAGCTCTTTATCACAAAGTAAGCTCAATGTATAAGCATACTTTTACATTCTACTGAAATTTTAGTGGGTCTATTATATACAAGGTACAAAAACAGTCTCCGTGCATGGCTATACCTCCCAATGCTTTGTACTTGTCTATGACAGGCTTCTAGTGGTAACAGTGTTTAATGTAAAACTGTCAATACAAAAAGAAAAAAAAAAAAAGAAAAATATTCTTGTTATTTGCAAGAAAAAACAGAAATGAGTCTACACCAAATAGTTCAGATCTCATAACATTAAGATAAGTTGGGACTTGAATCTAAGCAGACAAATATTGTGTATACCATTGCTCCTGAAAACAGAGAAATGGAATATTATTTGTATCTACTGCTTGTCATATGTCTGCACATTTCCCCTTTTGGTTTTTGAATAGTAAGATAAATCTAATGAGAAAACACAAAAAGGTAAATGACTAAAGCTAGTTAAAACATTTGCCAGCGCTTAAACAACATATTCCAGGCTGAACATACACCTGCTTTTGTGAAGATGAAAGGAGATTGCGCTGAAAAAAAGTCTGATTTAATAACTGCTCCACAATACTGCAAGCAGATAATTTGCAAAAAGTCAACAAATCAATGCTGCTTTAAGGGCAACTGTGTCTTAAGGAACTCTTTCTTTTTATTTTTTTACTTTAGTGTCTTAATTGTTACAACTTTATGTAGAGTACTCAGTAGTTGAGATGCATCTATTTCTATTGTATTTTTCTCTCTTGATGACCAACCAGAAACTAGGACTATAACTTTAGTTGCTTGGAAGAGTATTATTTTCCTGCATGATGGTGAGCACATATCTAAGTCCAGGACTGCTGAAGTAACTTTCCTAAAATAAGAAAGAAAAGATGAAGGACTTGGAACTCAAAGGCTTGGAGGAAAAACAGGTCTTAGGTTCTTTTTAATATGAAGTTAAACCTCTACCAGATTAAATAACCTTTATTAGGTGAGGCAACCTACCTTAACTTGATAAGTTATCTTTATGTTTTTAGCCAGTTTGATGTTTTTAAAAATAGCTATGCCCCCTAGACTGTGAAGTTTGATCCATGTCACATCATATGTCATGTGTCTCAAAATGCAGGAGAGAACATCAATTCCCCACAAACTCTGAGTTACTATTAAAACTCCCATTTTTGTGTGTGCAAATTCAGCATTGGGATAGTTATATGAATTTCCTCAAAGTCAGACAATTAATAATTGGCAACTGTTGGATACAGAATCTGAAAAAAATTCTCATTTTTATAAGAGGGATTATCATATGGAAAATACAAATATACACCACCTTTATTATGAATCATGATCCTCACATTTCTAAAGTCTGCAATCTCCTTCATTTGTTAATTTGTATATTTCTTGACCAATTTTAGATAATATTGTTACTTCATGAAGTTATTTAATATCAGTTAGGTCTAGATCCTTCTCATTTTCTAAAAAATGTTCTTTATTTTTTGTTTTATTTATCCAAATTTATCAACTTTTCTATCAAAAACATACTTATTTGAAATTTTAACTAAAATACCATCAATTTTAATAATTAATTTGGTAAAAATTGATATCTTACAAAAATTTCTTTAGGCTCCAGACAGTGAGCTGGGTTGTGAATTAGTCTTAGCTAAGAACACTGCTAGAGATGAGACTGTGTGAATGGGCACTGAGACAATGGCCAAAGCCCAAAGCATACTCTTTTTGCGTTATTGTCAGAGGGATACTGACAAGCAGCTTGACAAGAGCAAGTGCACGGTCAAAGACAGAAGGCAGTGGTGAAGGCAGTAGTGGCTGCTGCCTTAATGAAACTCTTGGCTTATTACTAGTCTGCCAGCTGTTAAACTATTTTCTTACAGTTCTAAACCCAATGATCTATACCCTACTTTTAATGCCAGGGATAGAATTTTGCAAACTACATTATTTCTTTTGCCATCTGGCTTCTCCTCAGGTTGTGCTAACAGGAAACCACAAAGGGAGGTTGGAAGGCAGGAGGAAAAACAAGGACTTGCTCCTTCCTGTTTGTATCCTCTTCCTGTCACTGGCTCCACAAAAACTCTCTCCAGTCTGGCAGTGGGAGTTGGTTTTAATCTCTAGCTTATTTTGGTCCTTTCAATACCAGACGTACTCCACCCCTTCAAAAGTCTGGGCAGTACCCAACAGCTTGGAACAGAAGTATGAGCCCAAAATCCATAGGACCATGCTATGTTACTGAGGTCGAAGGACACCTTGGACAAATGTGACAGTGTCTTATTAATAGGAGTTTTATTTCCTGAGACTATTTTCCATCAAGTTCTAATCTTATTTCTGGACACACACACACACACACACACACACACACACTTCTGTATAAATTACATCATACAGTAGATTTTCAAATATTATCATTTTGTTCAGCATCATTTTGTTATAATGTTGGGGACAACAACAATAAAAAACTGGACCTTGAACATGCAACAGAATACTATAAGAAAATGACTGACAGTGGTGGGAAACTATGGGGAGGGAGGGGAAGGGAGATAGGATTAATGGTAGTAAATATCTGTCTGGGGACAGGGAGACACCTCTTACCAACAAGGGTGCCTAAACGAAGTATATTGGTATACTAACCCTTAACTGTACCCCGCAATATCATAATAAAAAATATTGATTATAAAAAATAAATAAATAAATAAAAGAGTGAATTTTTCTGTAAAAAACAAACTGATTTCTAGCTGAGGCTATGACCTGTGCAGAGTATGTACATTATCCTCTTGTCTGCATGGGCTATTATCCTCTTGTCTGCATGGGCTTTTTCATGAATTGTCTAGCTTCTTCCCATAACCCAAAGATGTGCATATTAGATTCATTGTGGTATATACATTGACCTATGAAAATGTAGAATGAGTGAGTTTGGGTGAGTGCACTGTGATAGAATGGCATCCTGCCCAGAGCTTGTTCCTGTCTTGCTCCCTGAGTTGTCAGGATAGGATCTAGCTATCTGCAGCACAGAACAGGAATCAGTGGGTAAATAATTATGTGACTTTTTATTAATCTGTCTTAAATGTATGTATAGTTCACATCACTTTAATGTTTAATATTAAGAGTCGTTTTTTAATTTTAAATATGTGGGGTGCAATTCAGGGTTAGTTATACAAATGTTCATTATGCAGGTACCCTCGTTGATGAGGTGTGCTCCCACTTCCTCTGGCAGTTTCCCACTACCGCCAATCTCTTTTTTATAGTACTATGATAGTTGTTCAATGTCTGCTTATGAGTGAAAGCATGTGATACTCAGCTCTTTGTTTTTGAGAGAGATCACTCAGTATTATAGACTCTAAGTCCACCCAAGTTGTTGTGAAGTTCATAATTTTGTCCTTCTTTATAGCTGTGTAATATTCCATCATGCATATGTGTCACGTTTTTTGTATCCAGTCCTCTTGTAATGGGCATCATGGTTGGTTCCATGTTTTTGCTACTGTGAATAATGTTGCAATAAACATGTGTGTGCAGATATCTTTTTCATAGAGTGATTTGAGTTCTTCTGGGTATATTCCCAGTAGAAGATTGCAGGATCATATGGCAGATCGATTTTTAGATCTTTTAGGAATTGCCACACTGTTTTCCACAGAGGCTGTACTAGTTTATACTCTCATGAACAATGTGGAAGTGTTCCTTTTACTCGCATCCTCACCAGCATCTGTTGTTTTTTGTTATTGATGATGGCCATCCTGACTGGAGTTGGGTGGTATCTCAGTGTGGTTTTAATTTGCATTTCTTTGATGGCTAGTGAGGCTGAGCATTTTTTCATGTATCAGTTGGCTGCTTATATGTCTTCTTTTGAGAAGTGTGTATTCATATCTTTTGCCCACTTTGTAATGGGGCTGTTTGTTTGCTTGTTTATGTTTGTTGGCACTTTTGAGTTCCTTGTAGCTCCTAGATGTTAAGCTTTTATTAGATATATAGTTAGAAAATATTTTTTTCCCATTCTATAGGCTGTCTCTGCGTTCTCTCAATAGTTTATTTGGTTTTGCAGAAACTTGTCAGTTTGATAAGGTCCCACTTGTCTATCTTATCTCTTATGGCATGGGCACTTGGGGTTTCTATCTGGAATTGGCTGCCAGTTCCAATTTCCATAAGGGTGTCTCTTGCACTTTCTAAGGTTCTTATATTTGAGGTTTTACGTTTAGGTCTTTGATCTATTTAGAGTTGATTTTTGTGTATGGGGCTAGGTAGGGGTCTTATTTTAATCTTCTGCATGTGGTCAGCCAGTTTTCTCGGCACCATTTATTGAATAGGTTCTCCTCTCTCTGGTGATTGGTCTTTATTTAGATGTTTACTGTTGTTTTTGCTACCAGAAATATGCCATAGAAACTTAACTCTTGTTTATGTTAATCAGCCTATGAGAAAGTTAGTTCTGTTATACATTGTTTTGCTTAAAGTTGCAGTTTCCAAGAACCTATTGATAATGTTAAATGAGGAGTTACTGCACATACTTTTGCGTGTATGTGTACACACTAATATAAGACATATATATAATGAAATAAAAAATATATAATAAATATAATATATATATATAAAACCTTCCAAAAATGTTCTTTATTTCATTTTCCCAGTTATATTACATTTTCAACTCAAAAGTATGCCCATTTGAATTTTTTTTAGATTGGAAAATATACTTTATTTAGAAAGTAAATTGAAAGGAGAAAGGGAGGGAGAAAGAAAGAAAGAAAGAAAGAAAGAAAGAAAGAAAGAAAGAAAGAAAGAAAGAACATAAGAAAGAGAAAGAGAGAGTATTCACCTTCCCAAGGTAGGGAATGGGGCCAAAACTAGGAAACATGCAGCCATAGCTCATAGAGCCACTAGGACACACCAGAGTTTAATAAAGCAATGATCCCATTTGAAATTTTAACTAATATATATATCTGTTCTTGAAGTGTGAGGCTTAGAAATAACATAAGTTAATTTGTCACAGTGATGGATGTTGAAAAGTCCAAGATCAAGTTACCTGAAAGCTTGGTGTCTGGTGAAGGTATGCTCCCTTCATAGATACAAATCTCACTGTTACCATACATGGTAGAAGGGACAAATGAGCTCCCTTGGATCTTTTCATAAGAACACTAATCACATTTATAAAGGCTCCACCCACACAACTTAGTCTCCTTCCAGAAGGTCCTGACTCCTAATGTTAATACTTAGGGGATAAGATTTCAGTATAGAAATTTTGAGGAGAAAGAAACATTTGAATATGTGTATAGCTATATTATATATGTATACATATATATGTGCACATATATGTACACATATTACATATGTATAGATATAATGTATGTGTTCATAATATTTATTTAAATATGTTTTGGACCATTTGAACTTTCTATCATATTTGAGCTAAGGTTAAAATTAGTGCTTTTATTTTTATTATTTTTTTTTTAATTTTTTAGTTGGAGTCTCACTCTGTCACTCAGACTGGAGTGCAGTGGCCGCTCCTGGCCACCGCAGCCTCCACCTGCTGGGCTCCAGCGATCCTTCCACCTCAGCCTTCCAAGTAGCCGGAATTACAGGCATGCGCTACCACGCCCGGCTGATTTTTGATTTATTGTAGAGATGAGGTCTCACCAAGTTGCCAGGGCGGGTCACGAACCTGCGGGTTCAGGCAATCCACTCAACTCAGCCTCCCAAGGCACGGGATTACAGGCTGAGCCACCGAGCCGGGCTACTTTTAGTTTTAATTTATAACTGTAGTACACCTAACATTTAGCATACAATCATTTTGAACCATAGAAAAATTAAACATGTTTTCAGAAGTTATCATATTGTAAGACAAATGACAGAAATTTAAAATTGAAGCCAAAGGAACATTTTTTAAACATTGTATTCCAAAACATAAATGAACATTTTAAAGATGGCATAAGAAAACAAAGTAAATGAAAATAAACAAATAATTTTAAAAGTAAAACAGACACTTTAAGTAAAAATAAAATTTTCATCAGGACAAGGAAAATAAATTGGCCCAAGGAAATGAAATACCAATCATTCTTTCCCCTATAGCTGGTATTACAACCACAAAGAAATGAATTGCTAGTTGTTCAGTAGTTTTACCCTCTCTGGTTACTATCTTCAGATGACACATGGATAAGACTGAATATGAATTCATATACACAGGCACTGATCACACTTTGGGGTTTACTGAACATAATAATTCAGCAACACAATTCTGTCAACGATAACATCCAAAAAAAGACACAGTAACTTTGTTGAGGCCATCAAGAATTGAAGAGACTGTAAGAAAGAAAAAAATAAAAACAGACAGAAGTTTTCAAACACACACACACAAGAAGGTTCTAACACCAAAAGTCTTCAACTAGAACTAGGCAGCGATTTCCTGATTAATGGACTGTGTAATGAAAGAGATGTTTGAACATGACCTTTTCCAATCTATATAACATGAACAGTAGTCATTGAAGTGCCCACAGAAGTGTTTTCAGGGCAAGATATCTCCAGAAGAAAAAGTATCCTCTGAGAGAAGTAGACTGTTTTTTCCTGAATTTTTTAGGGGCTAATATAGCTGTTCATTTTATTTTATTTTTCACTTTTAATTGTTTTACTTTAAAGATGTGGGGTACAGCTCAGGGTTTGGTATAAAAAAGTTCATTATGCAGGTACTCGCCCCACTCCCCCGGCAGATTCTCACTACTGCCAACCCCCCTCCCCCGCAGTTTCCCCCTACTGCCAATCCTTTTCTTTTTTTTTTTTGAGTTGGAGTCTCACTCTGTCACCCAGACCGGAGTGCAATGGCCGCTCCCGGCCACCGCAGCCTCGACCTGCCGGGCTCCGGCGATCCTTCCACCTCAGCCTTCCAAGTAGCTGGAATTACAGGCATGCACTACCACGCCCGACTGATTTTTTGATTTATTGTAGAGATGAGGTCTCGCTGCCCAGGCGGGTCTCGAACCCGCGGGCTCAGGCAATTCACTCACCTCAGCCTCCCAAAGGCGCGGGATTACAGGCTGAGCCACCGAACCCGGCAATCCTTTTCTTATAGTATTACAATAATTATTCAATAGTTGTTCTCCCTTATGAGTGAGAACATGTGATACTCAGTACTTTGTTTCAAAAGCTCCAGGGAACTAATACAAGGTGGGCCATTGTGGAGGTCACCTACCTCTGCCAAGTGTAGACAGAAAAGTTTCTCTTTTGATGGCACTAAAACTCATGCACAACCTCATGTCATTCATATACAGTATCCTGTGGGACAAGAAAACTAAGTGATCTTAACACAGTGAGACTAAATTACATATTCCATGCCCATTAAATTTTATTAGAAACATTGTAAAATTAATTGAGAAAAAAAATAATCCAGAGCCCAAATAAGAATTAAATCAGTATGATTAAATTAATTACTCTATTTAAAGGGAAAATGTAAGGCATATATGAAACACAGCATATTAATAATTTAGACCTAAAGTTGTGTTATAAACTAAAGAAGTTTATTTATTTTAATTTAAATATATAATGTTTAATGACAACAAAACAACAATGGAAATTTATAAAAATTGTATTTATAGTCTGAATTCAACCAGACACTCAATCACAAAACCAATTCTTTCTTGATAAAATTATTTTTAGACTCTGGCATCCTACCATATACTAAAAAATAAACTAACAGATTTGTATTAGTTTTTAATTGAATGTAAGGACTTTTAGAAACATTTATTAATGCGGCATATTAAAGAAAAATTTTTTTAAAGAGCAAGAAAAAAGCATAGCAAATATTGGACATGTCTTGCTCCTTTTTAATAAAGACCTCAGGCAAAGTACCTTGCAAAATTAAAGTGTTGAATAGCCCTATGCCCTGAGTATATTACAGTTTTAAGAAAAGACAGCATCTTTAATCTGTCATGGCACAGAAAATACTGCAAGTCACACTTGAGGATTTTAATTCATGTGCATGTCAGTATTGACAATTAACGCTGTCATTTTATAACATGATTATGAATAGCATTTATATATTTTATCTCTTTCTCACCAGCATTAATAGAATGAATTATTACCCAAATTGTTATTTTCTTGTTTTTGAGATAAGCAGATTCACTGACATAATAATAGATATTTTAAAGACAATTTAAAAACTGCAATATACACACAATCTAATCCATCCTTTCAAAAATATAAAAATGTAAAATAAAGTGCACGATAGAATTTTTTAAATGTGACAATAAGAAAATGCATATTTTTATGACAAATTAATTTTTTAAATTACAGATGAAGAGAAATTAAGTACGGAAAATTTAAGAAATATCTCCAAAAAATTATTTGGTAGACTATTACTCTCTCCTTGCTTTCTATCACATATACATGTTTTGTTTTTGTTTTTGCTTTTTTTTTTCCTTCAGCCATATCCCCACTATAAGGCAAAAAATAAACTTTGAGATTAAGAGGAAAGTGCTATGGTCTGGATATGGTTGGTTTGTTCCCACAAAAGCTCATGTTGAAATTTGATCCCTGATGTGGCACTGTTAAAAGGTGGGACTAGCAGAAAGTGTTTGAGTTATGGAGACAAATTGCTCATGAAAGCCTTGGTGCTGGTCTTCTGTTAGTGAGTTCTTGCTCTTGGTAATGGATTTGTTTCTGTAAGAGTGTTATTATAAAGCCAGGACACTCTCCAGGTTTTTTCCCTCTTCACACTTGTCTGCTTCTTCTCTGACCTTCTCTACCATGTTGTGATACAGCATGAAAGCCCTTGCCAGAAGTCAGGGCCGTGCCCTTTAACTTCTCAGATGCAAAACTCTGAGCTGAATAATTAAATAACTAATAATAATTAATTAGCTGTTAATTATGCAGTCACCGGTATTATTTTATAGCAACACAAGACAGACTGAGACGGGAAGCAAACATAATTATATTTAAAAAGCAACAGCAAAATCAGTATTTTGAGTTCTAACAGATAACTATGGAATACCTACTCTGCTTCTTTTGAGATGCTGCATCACTTTAATCCTTTCAGGTGAGACACCTGTAATTGCACCTTCTTTCACCAAGGCTTCAAGTTTTCAGTTCTTCTCTCTTGTTCTTCGAGGTAGATATAAAGGACCTGTAGTCATTCTCGAAGACTCAGAATTGAATCAATACTATTGTTGGTTTCATTTTTTATCTTATCAGCTAAACACACCTTTATCCATCTTTCTTGGAAGAGAAGGTGAAAATATCTCCCAGAAACATATACCTACATAATTACTTACCATTATATTATCTAAATCAATGTTATTATTCTTTCTACATTAGGATTCACTTTTGGTGCTGTGCCTTCTGTGGGTTTGTATAGCTGCATAAAGATATGTAACTGTCATTGTATCATCTTACAGAGTACTTTCACTACCCTCACATTTCTCTGTACTCTGCCTATGTATCCCTTCCTCCCCCCCACCTCTTGATAACCACTAACCTTTTTCCCATAGCTTTGCCTTTTCCAGAATATCATGTGACCAGAATCATACAGTATGAAGCCTTTTCAGATTGGCTTCTTTTATTTAGTAATATGCATTTAAGTTTTCTCCACTTATTTTCATTGCTTGATAACTCATTTATTTTTAACTCTGAGTAATATTTCATTATTAATCCATTGTACCACAGTTTAATTACCCATTCACCTGCTGGAAGACATCATAGTTGCTTTCAAGTTATGCCAATCATGAATAAAGCTGCTATAAACATCTATGTGTAGGCTTTTAGGTGGCCAGTCAACTCCTTGGAACAAATACTAAGTAAATACCAAGGTACCATCATATGGTAAGAGTATGTGTAGTTTTATAAGAAACCATTACACTTTCTTCCAAAGTGTCCATAACATTTTGCATGTCCACGAGTAAAGAATAATTGTTCCTTCTGTTCCACATCCTTGCCAGCATTTGATGTTGTCAGTGTTTTGAATTTTGGCCATTCTAATAAGTGTGCAGTGGTATCTCATTGTTTTAATGTGCATTTCTCCAATGACATAAAATGTTAAACTTTTTTTCATATATTTAGTTGCTATCTGTATATCTTCTTTGGTAAGGAGATATACAGCAAAATAATCGCATTTACTTTGTTTCATCCAGAAAGCAATATATTAAAAAATCTTGTGTAGGTTACAAGATTTTTAAGAAGCAGGAACAACTAGCCTTGGAGGATAGCCTGTAGGTGTTTTCCTCTGTGCCACCATGAACACCAAACTTGGGGCTTGGCACCCAGAGCTTCTGTTGCTACCACTCTTGGGTCACCTCCTCACTCTATGCAAGGTATAAATTGTGAAAGAAATACATTCAACTGTCTCTCTGATTAATTGGAATTTTTAGTGGGTGTCTTTAAATGAGAGCACCTAGATCATATTCCTAGATGAAAAGGAGACCATATTCTACCTTCTTCCTTGAAAAGTAAGACTACAAATTAGGAATACTCGCAAATATTGGAACAACATCAAAAGAAAATAGGCCTCCACAAATATCTGCCATCTATAATTTAAACATGCACAATTAGCTATATCCTACTTCTGATGTCCAGGGTTTTGGGCTGTTGATTCCCTGCTGTTCAGGTCTCTGCTTTGTCAGATATTATTTTTGTTTTATTTGCCTTCTGATTCTACTTTTGTGGATATATCTGGTGTACCTCAGTCTCTAGTCTTTGTTGGATAGGTCTTTCAAAAGGCTATGCAGAGGTTATATCAGCAGCCACCCAGTTCTGTAGGGCATCCCAAAGACGATAACTCTGAATAAAAGACTGACACAAAATCACATAAAAATGTTATCCTGAGAATACTGGAAAAAGAATGTAATTGTGTTTTCGTTTATAGGATTGCAGAATGTGAAGTTCCATCCTGGAATGTTCTAACTCTGAAAAAAACAACAGGATAAGATTAGGCTGATACAAAATGAGAATAAACTCTACAAAATGATTATGGCCATTTCATTTCTCTAGTGCCTAATGAATAGTTTATATTTTGTAATCCTGTACATAACATAATTATATCATCTGTATTTCTCCCTCTTTAGCATACAGCTTTAGCATGACTATTTACTCAGCAAAACAGGAAACCGATCTACCTAATGTATTCTAAGATTTATTGTAGTACATTCTTTAGAATGTAGGTAGATTCTAGAAGTCTTTAAAACTACTACACATTAATATATTGTTAACTTCAAGTGTTTTCACAGTTTTTCCACTATAGAAACATGAGTTAAGAGAAGAAAAATACTATAGCTTGTTAAATATAATTTCTATGAGGTTATGTCGCATTTAAAATGTATATATTAGTCCTTGTAAATCGCAACTGGCATTTATTTATTTATTTATTTATTTATTTATTTATAGTTGAAGTCACACTCCACTACCCAGACTGGACTGCAGTGACATGCTCATGGTCAACCTAGCATCAACCCTCTTGGGCTCAGGCGATCCTTCTGCCTCAGCCTTCTGAGTAGCCAGAACTACAGGTGCACTTTATCACACCTGGCTAATTTTTTTTTATCTATTGTAGAGATGAGTCTCACCAAGTTGCCCAGGATGTTCTTGAACCCGTGGACTCAGGCAATCCCCTCAACTCGGACTCCCAAACTGCTGGGATTATAAGCTTGAGCCACCACACCAGGTCCAATTGGCATATTTTGAAAATAGCTACAGAAATATTGCATGCTTTCAGTACCTGTTGACTATTTGCTTTTAGCTTCATAACCTAGAAAAAATGTTACTGATTATTTTAAAAGGTAATCCATCATGGTCTGTTGTTCATACACTTGATTACTCCAGAGAGCATTAGTCTTAGGAACTGAAGTCGAGCGTTTTACTGTTTAAATCTACAGTTTATAATAGGTTGTTTTGAAAACCAAAGGTATATTTCAGATGTATGGCTTTCTGAGGAATGCATAACTTTGCAAAGGGATATATTTATATGAGTCCATGGAGTAGCGAAAGCCTTTAAACAACTCCTTATTTTTCTTTACTGACTTCTGGCATTAAAGGCACTCAATATATTTAAGAGAGTCTCTGGCACTTCAGATAACCTAGTAGCAGTAATCAACATTTTAGTGAACTCTCTCCAATAAAATATAGCTGACCATACACTTTAATGACTTTTAATGGATAATTATTGATTAATACAATGTTTTCCTTACAATATTATCAAGACTATTAAAATGACTTTAAAGTAAGGAATGGGGTCCAGAAAGTAGTAAAAATGTTATTTTACTATCAAAGCAAACACTGATAAATTCACTCCTCCAGCGACTTGCATATATCTTAAATTAGATTCAGATTTACTAATACTAAATGGATTTGCTAACACTCATTCACACTTCCAACACACAGGAACACACACTCACACATACAGCATTCACATCACCTGAAAACTATGGGTAAAATGAAGTCAGCCAGTTGAAATTAAGCATAAAGTCAATAATTTAAAAGGAGATTATTTCTGGAAAAGTCTATTCTATTCATTCTGGTTGATTATACTATCAATGAAACAGGAATATTTGGTTATCCACTGATAACTGACATAAGCTTATATGTGTGTGTATTGCCTAATATTTTTTGCAATTGCCTAATATTTTTATGCCAATCTTCTGCATCATAATATGCAATCTTACTGTTTTTCATTCAGTATACCACAAAGTCATGGTACAGATTAGCAATTTTATGATTTCTGCTAGTATGCATTCTTTCAATTCAATGCTCATATTTGATATTTCTGTCCATTTTTCTTTGTAACAAAATAAAATTTTATAAAAATTATTATTTTTGCATATTTGCTGAATTTCCCTTATTGACAAACCTGGAAACAGTCAAAATTGTACTACTGTCTACAACTTCTAAAATTTTGCCATGAAATATCTAAATAAGAAGAAAGTTTATCTTCTGTAATAGCTAAAAAAAAAAAAAGAAAGCTGTCTACAAATCATGAGGCAATATGATGAATTAATATGTATAATATTAGTAATATAGCAAATAAATTTTGCTATTAAGAAAACCAACTACTAGATATACATAATTTGTAACAATCTTTACCACTAAGGCTAAATTTTTCTTATTTCATACTTTTTGTAAAAATACAAAAAGTAAAACATCTTTTTGTATTTTTATTCATTCATTATGATACAATAAAATGATTACAGATTCTTTATTATTTTAAATACAAAATATATTATTTTCAAGAATAAAAGGGATGTCTATATGCTGCTAATAATTAGACTATTCTAATTTATTTTTATTTGGTTATACTGAAGGTAAGTTTAATTTTCTTTTTCCTGATATATTAGTTCATTGGAATGCATTCTATTCTATCAATCATGTCACTGAAAGTAGTCATTTTCTTATTTCAATTGCTTCTGGAAATCATTTTTTGTGAAAACTCAAAGATAGATGTTTAAATGAGTATTGATTGTAAAACTTGTTTAATAAGCCTGTCAGTTAGGTAAACCCCAGTGATTTGATCTGCATTAAAACAAAAAGTTCAGATGCAGTGGTAGCCACCACTGACTGTCTTACTTGACTGTTGTTTGATTTATCTCCATCACTAAATGACTACCATTCTCTCAGCATTCTCTGTTTCATTACTCAAGTTCTTGTTTCCTAGTCTCTCCTTTTACTAATCAAATCACAGAAAAGACGATGTTCAGAAAGTTAGCATTGTTTTTGGTGTAAATATTCTATTGAACAGTGACTGGTAGGGTATTTTGAAGAAGCACAAGCTGTAATAAATCATGGCATCTACCAATGACAGTTTCAAATGAACACATTTATTGGGCCAGACAAGTACATCACTGAGAGTGTTATTTACCTCAGGTGCTGACATATAGTGCCAGATGTTGAATTTAAACCCTGACTCAGTGATTGTGGCTGAAAACTGCATTGGCATTTTAAAAAGCATCTGTTATGAACACTGATCCGAGTAAAACACGAACCACAGAGCTTAATGTAAGCAATACCAAAAGAGTTTAAAGTGATTACTTTGGCAAGTTCAGAAAGCATGAAGGCTGAGGTAAACTCAGAGTACGGAACATGTTCCTGTTAAAAGGAACTTTTGTGGGGTCACTTTTCTAAATATTTTCACACAAAAGTGTGTGCAAAATGTGTGACCAACTTCCAAAGTAGCATTAAAATGATAATATCTCATGCATTTGTAATATTTTTCTATATATTATATTTTTTAAGATACTCTATGAATACTGCAGTTAGACCTAGCAAGAGGAAGTTATGACTTAGTGGAATATTCATAATAGTTGCAAACTGACTGTGAGGAACATTTTTAATATAATAAAACGCATATTATTCAAAAAATGTATACATAGTTCTAGAAGTAGCACATAAAGCCTGATACTCATTCTTTACATCAGCAACTAGACAGACATCTTATATTAAAAATATAGAAGCCCATTGTCTTGCTAAGCTATGGTGTGGCCATGTGTTCTTTAAGCTATGGCCAGGCCATGTTTTCTTTAGCTTTGGCCCCCTCCCCTACCTTGGGGTGGCAAATCACCTCTTTCCCTCTCTCTCTAACTTACTTTCTAAATTAACTATATTCGCTAATCTAAAAATATATATATAGCAGCAGTCTTGGTTTTAGAAATTATGTAATATAAATTTATAAACGAATTAAGCTTCACTTAAAAAAATTTGATTTAATATTTTGATATCAATTTATTATAATTGGCTTTTTGTCTTGCATTTTAATTGATGATGGTGTATATTTTACAAGAAAAATGTTGTTTTTAAGGACAATTCTGGTTCATTATGTTTATCATAGTTTTTATTTTGATAGGAACTTATTTAAACTTTGTATTATCAATATATTTAATTTTATTTTATAATTGTTAAGTTCATTACTTGAAGAACATAACTTACATTAAAATTTTGATTACTACAACCCATTAATCAAATTTTGATTAATAATACAATAAAATTGGTCAGCGTATTGCTTTTTTCCTATTAAGAGCAATAAAAACAAATTTAATTGTTTAATATAGCATGATTTATGTACGGCTTTATTTTATTGCTTTTCAAACATTGATGGCTCATCAACAGAATGATCTGATATCGACAATAAAAATAAGTTATCTTTGTTACTTTTAATAATGTAAAACTCACTTGTTTAAATATATGATTTTAATGTAATATAATATTTTCAAGGTAGACTAGAAGGATATTACTTAACAGTTTGTTAGATTGGTTTATTAAATTTGAATATTGAGACCTATACCCTAGGAACCTCAATGTTTTTATCTCAGGACCTGATAATATTAAGGCAATCTGACCCTACCTAGACTGTTCAATTTGTAAAAATGTAATGCAATCCATTTCATGATGTAGGATACACATGAATTTTTTACACATTTTCATGAGATACTTTACTTAAATGTACTTTACTCCTTTAATGGTTAAAAATAGGGATTTGAATGACTATAATTAATAATTCAATTTTTAATAATAGTATCATAATTTACTTCTGGGAACTACTACTCCTCCAAGACCATAGCTGTTGGAATGGGTGGGTGCTCATAAGTGGCTAGTTATGACATGTTTTCTTGCTTCAGAGCCTGGTTCAGGGATGCTCAAATGACCCAATCAGATTCACTGTGAGTGAAATTTTGCTGGGACTTTGAATGAGTGGCAGTCTATCTTTCCAAGAATAGCAATAGCACTGTGACTAAACTAATAAAAGCCACTACTGAATAATACCATAAGGAACCTACATGTGCAGCAAATAGAAAACAATGCAGTATTAAAATGCTAAAGGAAACTGAGTTCTTTTGTTATTAATATAAGCCTGCTTATGATAATGAGGCTGAAGCCATTTCCACCCTTGGACTTAGACTTGCCAGTCACATTAACATTTATAATCTGTTTTGTTTTTATTTCAAGTATTAAAATTATATAGGAGAGAACTCCCTACTAGAGACTTTTGCAATGTCTTTCCAAGTTTGTTACGCATGTATTCTCCAACCTAGGAGTACTAGTGACTTACCAAGGGGATAGTTGGAAAAAGGTCACTTATGATGTTCAGCATAATCAATTAGTTCTGGCTCCCTTTCTTCTTTTTTCCTCTCTCTTTCTATCTTGGCCATTCATATTGGCAAGAAGGACTGGCTCTTGAGAAGTAAGAATTTAAATCATGGCCTAATGTATTGGCTCTATGGTTTTCCAATAGGTACATCAACAAGCAAGTGAATAATTCAGTCTACAATGCATAGGGACACTGAGAAAACTCAATTTCAGCATTGGATTCAAACTACAATCATTAAACTTAAAATCGTCAAACTTTAAAAGGCAGTTTAATAGGATTGAGATTAACTGGAGGTACTTTACAAAAGGTTGGGGGTCTTTGAGCTAATATTTGAATTAGGACATGCATGGTCAAATGTGAACAAACACATAACAATGTGAGGTAAGAGACCCCCAAGGCAAAGAATGTAGTCTCAAATTTCTGAGATTGAAATGACTTTGGCATACTGGAAGGAGGGATAAAATGTCACTATGCCTGGATTGTGGGTGGGGAGCAAGTGATAGATAATAAGATCAAAACGATTGAAGGGGCTCAGATTTTTTTTTCTGTTGACTATCACTTCCACGTGGGCCAAATACATCAGCCAGTTCCTGGAGGAAAGAAAATAAGAAGCATTCTGAACTGAATATACAATGAGACTATCAGTGTATATCAAAAGTAAAGCTCTATTAGGCAGTCAGTGGAGATTGTGAATAATAGTAAGTATATGGTTGTGTGAGTTTAAAAAGATATTATATGAAGAGAGATGCTTACACAAGAAAAAAAAACAAAAAAACATGTTCCACATCTTCATCCTTTTGGGCTGCTGTAACAAAATGCCATAAACTAGGTGGTTTTTAAGCAACAAAAATTTACTCTGCACATTTGTGGAGTATGAAAGCCCGAGATCAAGGTGCCAGCAGGTTCAGTGACTGGTGAGGGCCCACCTTCTGGTTCACGGATGGTGTCTTTTTGTGTGCTCACATAGTAGAAAGGGCTAGATATGCATCAGTGTTTCTTTTTAAAGGTGATAATCCCACTCTTAATCACTCTGCCCTCATGTCCTAATTACTTCCCCAAAAGACCACCTCCTAACCATGACTGGGTTGATTTGGTTTTCAATATATTAATTAATTGAGGGAGTACAAATATTCATACCATAGCAGTATCCTTCATTCTTCTTAAGGAGAAAGGTACATGTTTTGTTCCAAACACTGCAGTCGTAAATTACTTTCCTGTTCAATTTACAGTGTAATTAAACACTTTCCAAAGCTACAACATTTCAAGCAACAGAGAATCAGAGCAAAAGATGCAAATAACCAGAATGCAGGACACTCAGATTACTGAGGTAGACTAGAGTCCAGGTGTTAGGCAACCCTTTGACAATTGCCTGCAGAAATACATAATCGACAAAAATCTCAATGGTTTAAGTCAATATAGCTTTAGTTTTTCCTCTCATGAAACCAAAATGAGTATTCTTGATGGGTAGGAAGTACTTCTCTAAACAGTAATTCAGGCACACCCACTCCTCTCACCTTTAGTTCCAGTGTCTTTAATTTCTGAGTTTTAAGAACCCTGTGCTTACCTGCATCAAACCAGAAGAGGAAAGAACAAGGAGGTTTGCTGGTGACAGGTTCCTACAGACCAGGCCTTAAGATGAAACATATTTGAACAGAGCATGTTCAATGTTCACACACAACTACGAGAGCCTGAAAGTGTCAGATGGATATGTTTTCAGAAAGAGTAGGTAATGGATTTTGGGGCAAACACTTTGCAGTCGACCACAGTCTGGTCATCAAATAGGCTATACAAAAGAGGCTGATGAAGATTTTCCACTGACTCTAGCAACTGCTCCTTCCCACTCTGCTTATTAAACTCAAATTGACCAATGAATGTCTTCTAAACTGCGGCTCCAGTCTTGAGTTCCTGAAGCCTGCTTCATGTCTAATGTAACCTGAGTTTCTCACTGCTAAGATTTTGAACAGTGAGAAATTGTTGAAGTAATATTGACTCTATCTGACCTTCCCCAATTTAACTTGTAAATTCTTTTTTAACATTGTTTTATTTTATTTTATTTTGAGTTGTAGGGTACATGTGAGGATTTACTACATAAAGTAAATTGAATGCAGAAGGGGTCTGGGCTTCTACCGAGCCCTCTCACGTTCTGGCAATAGACTTGGTACACAGTGTGTGGTGTGTATCCCTCATCTCTTCTTTCTTCTTTCTTCCTCCCTCCTTTAACAGTGTCCAGTGTCTGCCACCTTTGTGTTCGTGTGAGTGAAAATATGCAGTATTCGACTTTTTGTTTCTGTGATAGTTCTCTTAGAATAATGGTCTCCAGTTGCATCCATGTTGCTGCAAAGAATGTAATTTGTTTTCTTCTTTATGGCTGCATAGTAGTCCATTGTGTATTTGTACCACTTTTTGTTTATCCAGTCCACTTTTGATGGGTATTTGGATTCGCTTCATATTTTTGCTGTTGTGAATAGTGCCACAATTAACATATGCATGCAAAGGTCTTTTTGGTAGAGCAATTTATGTTCCATTCACGATCACCCACAAACTCAAACTAATTGACAGGAAAGACAACCCCATTAAAAAGTGGCCAAAGGACAGGTAGCCACTTCTCACAGTAAGACATTTAGGCAGCCAACAAACTTATGAAAAAATGCTCAGCCTCACGCATCATCAGAGAAATGCAAATCAAAACTACGAGATACCACCTGCCACCATTAATAAGTCAAAAAACTACAGATGTTAGTGACGCTGTGGAGAAAAGGAAACACTTCTCCACTGTTGGTGGGAATGTAAGCAAATTGAGCCTTTGTGGAGAGCAGTGTGGTGTTTTCTCAATAACTAAAATTTGAGTTACCATAAGATCCAGCAATCCCAATTCTGGGAACTTATAAATTCTCTAGCTTACTTCCTCCCTCCAGAACAGTTCGATTGGACTGTCCTCACGTTGCAATGTTTTAATAGAAACTTAATGGATTCTTTTCACTCATAGTTTGTGTGCTTTTGTTCGTTACCAATTGTGGTTGTTCCTATACCGGGTATAGAAAGCCCGAGGATTTTTCTAAGGCCCCAAGAGCAAAAAGCAATTTTGTTGAAGTTTGTATATTTTTTTAATGTATACCTTTCTTGATTATTAGTAGGACTTTGATTTTTGCTACTAATTAGTTCCACATGTCAGTATTATGCCTCTAATTTGTCATGGATATAATTGCCAAAACTGCTTTATTTCTTAAGCCATATCTTATGGTCTCTTAGTTTAGTGACTGCTAACTTATAATTTTGGAGTAGGTAGAGGTACTATTAATACGATCTTTATAGCAGAGCTGAGTCTTCATGATCCTTTTCTCCTAAAATTTCCTTTCAGAGTTGTCTCTTACTGTTTGGTATCTAAAAGGATTCCATCTTTCCAGGACTTCATTGCTTAAAATCTCTGGATGCTTTTTATGCTTTTCTCAGTTCTGCCAGCAAACCAGCCAATTATTTCTTGAACTCATCTCTCCCACATAAAAAGGACAAATTAAATGTCAACACAATTATCCTTTTCTAAACCATTTTTATTATAATTCAAGAATTCAGTGCCAGTATTTTCTTTGTTTTAATGCTAAACAATTTCCTATCTTAGGAATGTATTGCAGCTTGACTACGCTCTAGGGACAAGCTCCATATTAGGTGCATAAATCTTACAGCTGAAAGGTAAATCAAATCATCAGTGGCTTACTTATGTCAAGTCCACAGGGGAATGCTTGATCAAGAGTTTAGAGATACAGGTCCTGCTATTATGAATCAAATCCATTTTAGGCTCCAAATTTATCTGCACCAAGTTAGAAATAAAGAATATAACAGATAATCCCATCAGGTATTGGGTACAGACTCATGTATCTATAAGGGAAGCTGGGTTTTGGTGAATACACTGCAACTTCTGTACATTGAAAAATTAGAAGTTTAAGCATGTACATATTAATAGACTAAGAAGCTTCTACAAAGAGCTCTAAATACCAACATCTCAGAACAGACTTCTATTAGACAAGTGTTGCATCTGCACAGAATAAATGCACTTGAATTTAAAATGGTTATAGAGTTGGAGGGTAATCTATAATATGACTGCTTACTTAGACATATTTGGAGAAATCCAGAATTCATGGAGATAAATATGAAAGATATGTTCAATTTAACTGTAGTGCAAAATGTATATTTTTTTTTCACTTATTTCAACTAAGCCTATGTATGTTTTCTTGAAGTTCTGAGTTAAAGAACCAGAACTACTATATTATAGTTAGAACATAGACACTAATGACGTTCTGTCTGTTGTTCTCTCTTTAAAATTTCTTTAGGGTGGTTTATTTTTTTCTGGGTGAACAACACATATTTCAATTTATATAATGATAGAGACAAATATAAGAATAGCAAACACAGTGCTCTGTGCTTGGTAGAGGACCTTGCAAATAAAAATTCAACAAATTGCTAAACATTAACATTTCTATTCAGTATATTTCAATTATACAAATGAGTAAAGGGTTAGACAGCAAAACTTTGAAGAGCTACAAGTGATCAGGTTTAAAGATATAAGCAAAGAAGTGTTATAAGCAAGATTTGATAGTGTAGCATGGGAAGTTTCAATAGAAAACTACTTTCAAGTAATAAGTAAAAACAGTGTCAGCTAACACTCAATTTTTCATTGTTCTCATATTTCATAATCAGGAAGAAATTTCATATTAGCTGAATCAGAAATTCAGTAATAGTTACTTTCAGAAGAGAGTGATATGCTGACAAGGGAACCATCAAAGTGCATGATTGTCTGGATACATGCAGTAAGAAACCTGAAGAAGACTACTAAATAATGAAGATATAATTCATAAACAAAGCGTTGAGCAATTTGGAAAGACAAATCTCCCTAGAAGTAGTACAGTCTGACGAGTGCCGATATGAGATGCAGAAATAGATTGATCAGAAATAACACAGGAAAGAAGAGACATCAGAAATAGGACACACATTTTCATCAGAGTTAAAGATTGGTAGAAATAATCAACATTGTATAGTAGGGAATCCCTGATACTATTTCTAGTTTGTGTATATATTTAAATATATGCTTTGGTTCCTGACATTACTAATATATAAAGCTGCATTTTATCTGCAAAGTGAAAAGAACCACTAAATATATTTTAAAAGAAATAAAAATGCCTAATTATGATTGTAGCTAATATGTTGGAACCCAAAGTAGGAAGAACAATTGTACAGGAATCTTATTTAATGGAGCTGCAACACAAAGTTGTTGTTGTTGTTGGTGTTGCTTTCTTCTGATTTCGTCACATTTTCTATTTTCACTCTCCTAAGTTACAGAGGTCACAATAGCTCACTTCTTTTGATTGTTTACTTTTAAGAAATTACTATCTCTTACCACAAAGAATATTGTAACTAACTTTATTTTTTAAATCAGCAAATCTATATCAAATATTCATAAGCATAGTGCATGCAAGAGGCAGTAAAATACTTTACTTTAAAGTAATATATTTTAAATCCATAAAAACTATTACATATTTTAAATTACTGTGCCAAGGATCATGCCGGTGAATCGATATCTATGTCTAACCTCAATTAAAAAAGAAGAAATTATTGAAGAAGAATAGAACAATTAGAAATGACTGTAAGTGTTCTTTCTTGAAGTGGAAAGCTCTCATTAAATATTCATAATATTCTAGGGTCTGTGGGCATTATTACTTATTATCATAGAATACTTCAGAAATAGACATGTTTTTTTTTTAACAAGTAAAATTATGAATAAAGAATGTAGTAGATATATTTTCTTTTCCAGGTGGCTTCATCTCAAGAGTATTTAGCATCATGTAAATGTGACAGTGATATGCCTCTCCCCAAAAAACACTTAGCCTTCTTATCTCTATAATTGATTTCTTTAAACTTAAGTTTTCACTCTAAGACAAGATGATTAAGGGTGAAGTGATATTAAGTGCTTCTTGGCAACTATTGTATCACTTTCCCTGACCTTCAAATTATATGTAACATTTGTCTTTGGCAAAGCTATACAATTGCTCAGTGTTGTGGACAGCAAGATTCAACTGGCATTGTTAATATGATCAGTAGTGAAATAAAAAGTTAACTGAGCTTACATTTTTTTATAACCCCAGGAGAAGTTTTAAAACCATGTTAGAATCTTTAGTATAGTTGATGATGAAAAATTTGTGCTCCAACAAAAGTGATATTGGCACGTCAAACAAAACATTCCATTGAAAAGATGATATGAAAATTGTAAGATTTTTACTGTATTTTGAATACATTTTATACCTCTGCTAGGAAAAAATTCTGTGTTTCCTCTGCTCTCACATCACAGCAATCAACATAGAAGATTAATATGACTAGATGTGTAGGGATTTTTCCTCACCAGCAAGCAATTAATTAATTCTATAGTTATCATCAGCTTGGTGTCCCTCCATTTCAATTCTGACTCAATTTACCAGAAAAGAACATCATATCTCATAGCTTAAGGACTCGGTATCACAAAACTTCTCTCTATTCTCAATGCCAGTCACAAGTCCTATGTTGTTTTACCTATGCTTCTGACCAACCAGCTGTATTCCCACAACCCTCTTCTTGGGTCTGATTAACTTGCTAGAGAGACTGTTCTTATGACTGTTCATGCTTTAATCATATCTCAGGGTATGATTAAATCATTAAATCATACTCAGAACTCAGGGTAAGCTTTATGTTTCCCAGGATATTATGGAGAATATTGTAGATGAAGAGGTGCTTCGGACCAGGAATAGAGGGGAAGGAGCACAGAGCATCCCAGTTCTTCCCAGGAATGCCACTCTCCAGCTACCATCACATCTTTCGATCTCTGTCCTCTTGGGCCTTTTATGAAGAATTCATCGGATAGGTATGATTAAAGCATGAACAGTCATATGAACAGCTGTGAGAAAACGCTATTGAACAAAAAAAGGAATGATGTAAGACAAATAGATTGAGTGGACAAACATGACAAGGCCTGTCTGTTCTGATTCTTCTTGACCTCTGGGTGCATGATTCTTCCCGTCAGGGTACGGGGAAGGATCCCTTTTGACCTAAGAGCCTTATGATCTAGGATAAGACAGAGCAGATCAGATCAATTTTTTTATGGCCATCTCCAAGACAAAAAAATGGGGAAGATTCCTGTTTTGGAGGTAAAAAGAAGCAGGTTAAAAAGACGGCAGGAGAAGGGTCAGAGAGAGTTTCTGTTCTGGGGCCTAAAGTGCCTCAACATTATAACAAAAGACTGTAGCAAGGGGTATGAGAGTTATAAACTAAGAATTATAGATTAAAAACATACACATACACACATTTGCATATATCATATACATATATGCGTAACACACACATATATATTCATAGTATGACATAAATTGGAACCACAAGAAATAGTGAACTTTTCTAGAAATAGAAAAGGTTGGAGAAGTTAAATACAAAATGTGTTGTAAGCAAAATACAGTCTGAATACTTTTATCATTTTCTAATAACAGCATTTGCTCAACCTTAATAATATTTTCCAGCCATGACATGATTGGCGATGTCCCAAATGATAGATTGGTAAAATGGTCACTGTCCCTAGAAAATCTTAATAATAGGATTGTAGTATCTTTGATGTAAAGACACTCAATGTCAGAAAATAGTAGTCTAAGAAGAAATAGCCTAATTAGAAAAAAAAAAAAATAGGCTCCATATATAGATGCAAATTTGGGGTTATTTCTCATAAGACATTAATTATATTTTAAAACCCTGAGAATGGTAAATAAGAGAATTATGGATTTAGATACATTCCAAAGAATACTGTTAATATTTTAAAAAGGAAGATATGACTGATTCAAATGACAGGGATGTATCCACTCTAAACATTGTGTATGGATATATTGGAAATTATTGGGTTTTTTAAAACAACATTAGCAATCATATTAAAATCATTTATAAACTTGTCATCTTGGTTTATTAATTTTGAATTTTTTACATAATTAAATGACTGGTTTTTTTTAAATTATAAATCTCTTCAGTAAGTAACTTTTCCATATTTCAAATATAAAAATGAGACGAAAAGGAAAAATGTAAACACAATATATAAAAGTAATATAGAGAGCATCAGAAGAAAAAAAATTTCAGTTTTATTTATTTCAAATAAACTTGTTTTCAAAATTATTTTGTCACAGACCTATTTTGTTTCAAAAATATAACATTGTTTTAAACTGTAAAATTTTAATATTTGTTAACACATTTATTGTAGCAAAAATGATTCTAAACATAAAAACATAATAGAAATAGAAATATTCAAAGAAAACTGGATATATTCTTTAAAATATTTTTTAACTCCTTCTAACTGATTTTGACACATTTTTCTCTTTGTTCTTTGGACAATTCTTAAAACTTCCTTTCTGCATAATATTTGATAATATTCTTTTTTTACTCTGTAATAGCAAAAATGCTATAAATGTGGAATTCAGCATTAGTTAATTTCATATCTGCAAGCATTGTGATTTCCTTGGGGAATCAATTTTTAATAGAGGCAAAAATGTTTGTACCTGGTAGGATATTCACAGAAATAAAATATTTAATGACCATCTCCTGTATTTAATATCTTTTAACAAACTGTAACATATTAATTCATAAAATTTCATAGAAACTAAATACTTCCTTTTATCTATAAACGACTCATTATTTTCTTCTTATAAAGTCTTGCTCAGAACCTTTAAAGAAATAATAGATATTCTCACAACAGTCTTGTAAATAGTGTATATTTAATGTGAATACTGTCAAAAATTAAAGACAACCATCATACACCTACTGAACTTTGACAACTGAAGGGCGAGTCTCTATTTCCTGAATACCTCATTAATAATGTTTAGGCCAGGCTCAGTGGCTCAGCCTGTAATCCCACGCCTTTGGGTGGCTGAGGTGAGTGGATTGCCTGAGCCCGCGGGTTCGAGACCCGCCTGGGCAGCGAGACCTCATCTCTACAATAAATCAAAAAACCAGCCAGGCGTGGTGGCGCGTGCCTGTAGTTCTGGCTACTCGGAAGGCTGAGGCGGAAGGATCGCCGGACCCCAAC
>NW_007256078.1:54808-76212 GCF_000164805.1 Carlito syrichta
TTTTTTCTTTTCTTTTTTTCTCTTGAGTTGGAGTCTCACTGTCGCCCAGACTGGAGTGCAGAGGCCGCTCCCGGCCACTGCAGCCTCGACCCGCTGGGCTCCGGCGATCCTTCCGCCTCAGCCTTCCGAGTAGCCGGAATTACAGGCACGCGCCACCACGCCCGGCTGATTTTTTGATTTATTGTAGAGATGAGGTCTCGCTGCCCAGGAGGGTCTCGAACCCTCGGGATCAGGCAATCCACTCACCTCAGCCTCCCAAAGACGCGGGATTACAGGCTGAGCCACCGAGCCCGGCTGAAATGTATATTTTCTTGCACACACATATGTCATAATTATCCCTTTTAAAGTACTTTTCATGATTTCAATATGCACAGAGTAGGAACATTATATCTTTTATTCGAGCAGTAAGAATTTAAAAATATTTTGTACAACTTCAACACATTGTGGTTCTGTGGAGGCATTTTGAGATTTTGTAGTTATAGTCCAAATGATATAAAATGACGAATAAATATTTTTCACATGCTGTCCTTTCCAAATTTACTTTCTGTCTCAATCTCACAGGTAGTTTCCCTGTCAAGCTCTTTGATATCGTTGAGTACATATCTTAATATCTACTACCACCAAAACTATTATTAGCAACAAGAACTCTAAACAAATATCTAAGCATTCTTCTGGAAACAATCTGTATTTCGTTTTATCTATTAATTCTGTCCACTTAGTAAAGAAATAGATACTCATGGCAAAAATAAAAACTAGTACATAAAATGTTCTTCTATAAGCAATTATTAAAATATTTTTAATTAGGTTCTATAAAGTATTGACATAGCCGAGATTATGTTACATGCAATATTCTATTCATGTTCCTTTACCGATTTTTAAATCAGAAGTTTCTCTTAGGAATGAATTTAAATTACTTTACAGCAATCAGTGATACCTACCCAATAATTTTTTCATTAAATAAATCTAATTTATGTAAACATTTTCTTGTGGATGGATATTTTATTTACTTCCAAATTTGATAGACTAAATTTAATGCTACAGTGACTGTGACTGTACAGTTGACTTTTGAACAATGCAATGGTTAGGGGTGCCAAAACCCTATGCAGTCAGAAATCTGCAGGTAACTTTTGACTCTCCAAGAATTTAGCTAATTACTGTTGACAGGAAGCCTTACTAATTATATGGAGAGTTGATCAGCACATATTCTGTATATTATATGCCTTATACATGGCATTCTTATAATAAAGTAACCTAAAAAAAGAAATATTATTAAGAAAACATATAAAAGAAAATATATTTATTATTCATTAAGTGGAAGTGGATTATCAGAAAGGTTATTACTGTTGTTTCTTCATACTGAGTAAACTGAGGAAGAGGAAGAAAAAAATAGTTGGTCTTGCTGTCTCAGAGATGGCAGAGGTGGAAGCAAATCCTCCTATGCGTGGACTTTTGTGGTGCAAACCCATGTTTTTCAAGAGTCATATGTATCCACTGTACATAAATTTTTACTTGCATTTTTTAGAATTTTGTAGAATTGGTTCACCTGGAGAGCAATAACTAAGTTGATTTGTATAAATATTTTAAAAGTTCGTATTATATCTTGCTGAATCACTTTCCAGACAATTATATCATTGTGCTTGAACAGCAGTGTATGAGAATTTATAATATCTTTATCAGGACTATATACATATATATGATATAGAATAGAATAATATCTTTATTATGCTATTTTTTTGCTATTCTATTTTTTACAAGAAAAAGAAACCTGAAAAACAAAATGGTATGCTAATAATAAAGTTTTATCTGTCATAGACATAGTAGGAACAGAGGCTTATGTTTTAGCAGCTATGTGACAATAGACAAGACCTTGGTTTGTGCAAAATAGTGGACTATAAATAAGACTCCCTGATAAAAATCAGGACTAAATTGCACATAGGAAAGAGTAGTTGGAATGATTACACATATGATTTGATAGATTGATAGATAGACACATAAATACACACACATATATACACACACACACACATATATCTATATCTATCTATCTATCTATCTATCTATCTATCTATCTATCTATCTATCTATCTATCTATCTATCTATTTATCTATAGAGAGAGAGACAGAGTCAGGATCTCACTCTGTCGCCCAGGCTGGAGTGTGATAGCATGATAGTTGCTCAACACAGCCTTGATTTCCTGAGCTCAGGTGATCCTTCCACCTCAGCCTTTTAAGTAGCTGGGACTAAAAGTGCACTTTACCACACCTGGCTTATTGTTGTTGTTTGCAGAAAGGAGATCTTACCAGGCTGATCTTGAACTCCCAGGATCAAGAAATTCTCTCATCTTGGGTTCCCACAGTGCTAGGATTACAGGTGTGAGCCACCATGGAAACTGGCCATGACTGGATATTTTTATTAAAAATATATAACACATGTTCAGACTATTATTTCTGACACTTTGACTTTACAGCTAATTTGAAATGCCAATATATAATACTTATATTTATATGTATCTATATCACGTCTCATTATTTGTGAATTCCACATTTGCAAATTATCCAACTTACAAAAATGCATTTGAAATCCCTATAATCAACTCACTCATGCTTTCCTGACCATTCATAAACATGCATAAAATTTTAAAAATGATTATCTCAATGTTCATGCTCCTAGTTGAGTTCAAAGTAACACTCTATTTTCTTGTTTTAGCTTTCATACTGTAAACAAGGATCTATTTGGCAGTCTATTTAGTGCTTTTTATTGGGGATATCACTGCTTAAAACTCCCCCTCGCTAGTAAATTGCTAAAATGTTGTCTACTGTTTCTAAGCACAAGAAAGCTATATTGTGTCTTAGAGAGAAAAATATTGTCAGTCCTTGGTATCCAGAATATTGGTTCCAGGACCCCTCACAGTTCCTTACATTAAATAGCATAAAATTTGCATACAACCTATGTATACATTAAATAGCATAAAATTTGCATACAACCTATGCATACAACTTATGCAAAATAGCATAAGTTCCTTACATTAAATAGCATAAAATTTGCATACAACCTATGTATATCCTCCCGTATATGTTAAATTATCTCTAGTTTACTTCTAATATGTGGTACAATGTAAATTCTATGTTAATAGTTGTTATACTGCATTTTATTTATTTTATTATTGTATTGTAATTTTTTAAAAATATTTTTGATTTGTAGTGGATTGAATTTACAGATGTGGAACCTGCAGCCATGAATGGCTGACTATATATGTATGTGCTAAATCAGCTTTGTTCAGGCATGAGTTATATAGCACTGCTGGCTGTGAGTTCAATGTTAATGAATCAACAGTACATTTTAAATAAGGTGTCTCAAAACAGAAACGTACATAAAATGGAGTTATATATTGATCAGATGATGAAACCTGTATTTCCCTTATAAACTGAAGTTCAGTATTTGCTAATTCAGTGTTTGTGAAAACTTTATAAAACATCAGTACTGCAAATAACAAAAGTTGACTACATCTGTCTATCTATATATAAGCTTAATCTTCAAAAAGTAAAGGAAATATTATTCAGGAAAGAATAATATCTTATTCTTTTTTTTTCTTTTTTTACTATTCTATTCTTTGCAAGATAAATCTGAAAAGCAAAATGATATGCTAATAATAAAGTTTTACCTATCATAGACACAGTAGGAACAAAGAGGCTTATGTGTTAGCAGCTCTATGACAGTAAATAAGACCTTGGTTTGTGCAAGATAGTGGACTATAAATAAGACTCTTTGATAAAATCAGAACTAAATTGTACACAGGAAAGAGTAGCCAGAATGATTTTATCCACTAGCAAGTATAAAGAATAGAGAAAAATGTTTCTCTCAAACTTGTTTAAAAATTACAAACTCGATTAAAAATAACACCACCAATGGGGCCTATGATAATTCGTTAACTTTGACCTATCATAGCCCAATGTTTAAATTTATATTGCCTTCACAGATGGAGAAACTCAAGTCTCAACATTTAGGTTAATATGGTAAAACTCCTGGAGCATCTGGTAGAAGCAGAAGTAAAACCTCTGTATTGAGACACACCCAAAGCACAGGCATCACAACCTTCTCGCAAACAAAGCCATATACAATCACTTTCAACTTTTTAAAACACATTGCAAACACAATGAAATAATAATTAACTATAACTATGAATAAGAAGAAATATAAATAGTAGAATTATGTCCAAAAAGCTTCATAACAGAATTAAATATATAGCTTAATATAAGCATAATTATTAAATAAGAAATTTAAAATATGACTAGTTACAAACATGGCTTAAAATTTTTCAATAGAAATCTTTAAAATTGCATATTATAAGACTGAAATTTAAAATGAAGTGAAAAACAGTACTCAATATATTAGTTGAATAGATATAACATGCAATTGAAACATTGTTATTGAACTGTAAGATAGATATGAAGAAATTATCCAGAGAAAAATAAATGGAAAATGTGACACAGAGGTTGAGAGAAACATGGGGGTTATTAACATGTGGTCTATCATTTGTCCAAGTAGGACTCTAAGAGGGGAAAGAAAACAAGCATAGAGATAAGAGGGAGTATTTCAACAGTTAATTATTTAGATTATTCCTGAATTTGTGAGATATGGCTTCTCATATTATAAGCACAACAATTCCAAGCATAATCAACACAATGTAATCTTATATCTTTACACTAAAACTACACTGAGATATGTATTAGTAAAACTGTAGAACACTAAGGAAGAAAATGGTTTCATAAAAGTCACCAGAGATGTACATTAACCATAAAGAGGCATTATATAGGCTGAAAGAAAGATTCTCAACAAGATCATTAAGATCATGGAATAAAATAATGCAATAAAGTGTAAACATAAGTCAAAAGAAAGTTAGGAATCTTAACAGTCATCAAAGACAATGGAAATATTACAAAATTTCATAAAATATGAAAATTACTGTATAAAAGGAACAATTTATCAGGAGCACATAGTCTGAATAATTTTGACCTAATAAAATCCCAGAGATATTTAAAGATATATAGATATACAATATTTACATATCAGAGCAATTGACAAAGCTACTTCATTTCTGGAATATCTAACACATTTGCTAAGTCATTTATGTATTAAGCAAAAAAATAAGAAAAAAAATTATTTAGGAATCAAAATTTATAAATTGATCTAATGTATATAGATAAAACTTTGTACCCAAACAGTTATCTTGTAAAGCATAGTGAGCAGGTCATAGAAACTGCAGGCAAGCTAGACACTTCGACAAAGGATAAAAGCCCCTGCTGCTTTGATCCTTGTGTGCACTCAATACTGAGCATGGACCACTAAAGGTAGGAGCTCTGTATCTGCAGATACCCTCTAAAAGCCAGATGTTCCTCTGCAACTCTCTACCAGCTATACCAGGAGTCAATTTTGAGTAGCATCTAACTCAAATAAGATTTTATCTGAATGCCTCTGTTCGGAAAAGCCTAAGTTGCATTCCTGTATCATTGCCCAAATTAGGTTCTGGTTTCTGCCTTTGGGAGACATGTTTATATTGGAATACAGTTCTTCAATAATTTTTTTTTCTTAATGTTTCACAGGGTCCCAGCATCCTAAGCAGCAAAAATTAGCATTTTATAAAGGGGAAAATAGCCCCCCTTCCACCTGAATCATTTGTTCTTCATATTTATGGGTATTAAAATTGAAGCCAATTATCTCCTTTGTGGTAAACTGAGCTCATTCAAATAACATTGAACTTTTTTATCCCTCCTAGTGTCTAATGCTCATGTCTGATATCGAGACAATTTCTTATTCCATAAGAAAGGATTTTGTTTACAATTTAAAGTAAAAATTATCTTTTTCTTTTTTTTTTCAGAAAAAAGAGGGACCGATATCTCAATGCTTATATGAAATCTGAGATTCATAATGTCAGAGTTTCACACCTTGTGATGTGACTCCTGGTGTCACCCCTGGTGAAATCAGGGGTAATAATTTGGTTTCATGGTGTCAGTCTGTGTATTATTGAGTGTGGGGAAAAGACATTATGATGTTACTCTGATTACTATTATTCCTGGGAATTATAAAGATCTGATCTGATTCAGAAGATATATATCAAGTGGATAATGTCTCAGATGCTTCTCAGTTTCTAACTGAACAGTTTCAGCTACATAACAAGAGTTCTCAAATTATAGAAAACTATTGCAAACTTGTGGTTTCCTAAGAATTATATTTTTGTATTAAAACATACACTACATTAAAAATCATTAGATGCAGAAAAGCATTTGATACAATTCAACCAATTACAATAAAAACTATTGCCAAACTATAAATAAAGGTTAAATTCTGGAATGCATGAAAAGTATACACCAAGTTAAAAAAAAAAATCTAATTCTCACTGTTGAAACATAGTCTTTTAAAAATAGGAACAGGTAGGGTTCAGTGGCACATGCCTATAATTCCTGCACTTTGAGAGGCTAAGACAGGAGGATTGCTTGAGGCCAGGAGTTCGACATTAGCCTAGGAAACACGCAGAGACCTTGTCTATACAAAAATTTTTTTAAAATTAGTGGGGCCTGGTTGTGCATGCCTATAGTCTCAGAGGGTTGAGACAGGGGATGGCCTGACCCCAGGACATCGAGGCTGAGGTGATCTGTGATTATACCACTGCACACCAGCCTGGGTGATGGAGTAAGACCCTGATTCAAAAAATAAAATAATAAAATAAAATAAAAGGACAAAATTATTGCTTCTATGCAATAATATACTGGTGGCCTTATTTTTTTAAATAGATATGTGAGGATTTAAAAGAAAAAAAGAAAAAAGAAAAACTCATTGTTTATTAATAATGTGATTCTCCACTTAAATAAGTCAATGTAATCTACAAATAAAATGTTAGAATCAATATGAGTTCATTAATTTTACTGCATATAAAATTAACACACAAGTAATTATGTTTCTATATGCCAGAAGTAATATGAAAAAAATCATTTAAAACTTATTTATAAAATAAACCCAACCTATAATGTATCCAACAATATGAGAGGGAACCTCCCCAAAGCATAATTTATTTATTAAAAAATTATATATTTATTCTTACATGTTTAAATTTCAGTCACCTTTAAAGTACACTCCATTTGATGCAGCACCTATCGAGATGCTTTTCCACTGCTCAAAACAGTTTTTGAACTTGTCAATTTTGATGCCTTTTGATGCTTCTGCCTTTTTTGTTTTTTCACCTCCTTCTCATTGGCCAAATGTTTCCCTCTGAGGACTAATTTATCCAGGAACAACAACAACAGCAAAAGTCGCTGAGGCTAGATTGGGTAAATAGGGAGAGTGAGACACTGAAGTCATGCAGTTTCTGGTCAAAAACTGCTGAACATTCAACGTGGTGTGGGCAGATGTACTGGTAAATCATCCACCATGAAATGGGAAAACACACTGAAAGAATCTCCAAAAAAATAACTGAAGCCAAACACATTCTCTCACAACAATACTAGCTGGTATACTGAAACCGATGGGTTTCTACAATACTTACCTAACCAGGGACGCCTGTACTACTGGGGGTCTGCCCTCCAAAAGATAATTCCAGGTTTGGGGGGGATCCTTGCCTTGTACATCTAACTGATGTGTATAAGACTCTGGGGGAGAAAATATTTTTAAAGTTTATAGATATTTGAAGACAATTATAATTGAAATTGATATGTTGATGGAGAGAGGATAAATGGTCTTTTTCCCAAATTAATTTATAAAATTTTAGTTAAAATTCAGCAAGATGAAACTTGACATATTAATTCAAAAATGTGGTATATAGAAAAGCAGAAAGAGACTAATGGCAAAGAATATTTTAAGTAAGAAAAATTCAATGAGAGAATTTATGTAATTGCAGATGCGAAGTGAAACTCTAATAACTATAATGTGTACTCCTAGTTCAAAATAAACAATAGATCTATATTAGATAGAACATACGGCCCAGAGAGAGAAGTATGAATATAAGACAACCTGACATATGGCTAAGGTAGTATTGCAAAGTAGTGGGAAAACAATAGCCTTTGTGTAGAGACAACCAGTTATTTATATGAAGAAAGTCACGTAAGTCAGTCTGCACATATGCTGTACACAAAAAGCTATTCCAGTTACCTTCATTTTTTCTTTTATCATGCCAATTGGAACTCATGAAAATGATAAAGTGTGCTTACTGCAATGGACTCTAGGATGAGAGGTTTAAACAGAGCCTCACCTGGGAAAATGGGGCCATAAATATGAAGGTAGTGTTAAGTGTGAAAAACTTCTGCATGTAAAAGAAAACCTTGATTGAGGGCACTGTGCTTATTCTCTCATCTAATTCCCATAAAAGTTCTATTATCTAGATATTACTATTATTTTTACACAATTATTATTACCTTTTCTGAATATTGGATACATGATTTCTAGTCAGGAAGAAGAGATTATCTTCTTGTTAATTGGAATTCAATTTATTTACAATATGAATTCAATTTGTTTACAAAATTCAATTTATTTACAATATGAAATTAAACTTATGTTTTATTTAAAAATGCATCCAATGCCTAAATAAAGGGATGTTAACTAATTTAACTCTGCTTCAGTCCCTTGAAGAAAATAACATGATTAAATTCTTTACTTATGTTTTCAATATACCATATAATTATAGATGTATAATGTGTCTCATATTTATACATGTATTGCATGATACTGTAAACAATAAACTGAGGAAAGTATTAGCTTGAAAGCAAGTGATCCAGATGGAGACAGAATACCAAGAGGCTTCTTGGGACCAATTAAGGGCACTAGTAAATACTGTACATATTTTACACTGGCTGTTAGGAAATGTAAATGGAGACCTGATTATCATTCCAACTGAGAATATTACATAATCGCTCCACTGACTGTACTTACTTTCAGGATGTTCATGTTCAATTTAAGACATGCATTATCCTCACATAAAGTTCTCGGTGGCTTCTATCCTGGCATTGTAATGGACTTTCTCTTACAAATGATTAAATTGCTCATATTTTTCAGTGAGCATTTAAGGTCACTAGAGTCCATTTGAGGAATATTCTAATTCAAATATACCAGTGACTCATTTCTAAAAAGGAACAATTCATTCACTTATGAATCAACCTGGATCCAATGCACTGATATTTTAAAGGAGAACAATATTAACTATTGAAAAGTAGATTTCATATTCATAAATAATTTCTCAATATGCCTTAATAAAGTGGTTATAGCAAGTCCAATTCTGGTCAAGATTAAGTGGAAATTTTCCCATTTTAAAGTATTGTATCATAGACTTTAAAAGTTATTAATTTAAAACAGATGACAAATTTAGCATATGAGAAAATAACCTATTTTCAAATGGGTTCTGAAGTTTTAAGGGGTTATGCTGTTTTTACAATTTAAAAAAACTAAATAAGCAGATATTTCAAAAACAATATGAACCTAATTGGAAAAGACAAAGTGCTAACATTTTAAAATCTATAGGAAAAGCAAATCCCTTTCTCAACCTAAATATCTGTTTTAATGAGATTCATGACACTTTTCTTTATTCTCTTCCTTTATTTCCATAATGAGATTTCTTAAAATTTGATGTAAAAGGCGCACACACAATAAAGCATATAACTCTCAGAGTAAAATAGAGATAGATAACAGAGAAACTCTGTCTTGAATTGTATAGTGACCATTTCAACTATGCAGACATAGTCATCTAAGAACAGGTATGTTTATTCTCAGTATGGAACTTGATGAAAATGGAAATAACAAAAAGATCTACATCCAACTCAAAAGAGGTAAAATAATTCAGAATTTTATGAGACAAATGAATAGCTTCTTAGCTATTCATAGACCTTTCAGTGAAGTAGGTAGATAAAACACTTCTTAGAGAGAGTGACCTCAAAAAAATCACAAAGGGCTCTGCTAAGGTAAGTGAATAAAAGACAAAAAAGTAAGGGGAATAAGGGGGTGTGAGAGAAAGGTTGGGCAAAATTGCACCACTGGCTTTGTTAGTGAATTTAAGACAAAGCACCAGAATACTAACTATATCTGATCATTCAAACACTGTTTGCACACATACAAACAACACAAAGCCAAGGGTTCTCATATGGTTTTTGGAATTATTCTTTTTGTTTTAGACTTATTCCTCCTTTATCTTCTCCTACTTGTCCTCTCCTTCCTCCTCCTTCTTCCTCTTCCTCTTCTTTTTCTGTGTATATCTGAGGCAGAGTAGCTAGCACAGGTTATATGTAGATAAATTTCCCATAGGCAGGTTTTAGGAAGTGTCAGACATTTTAAAAATTACATTTTACTTCAGGACAAGCTGGCAACCTACCCCAACCCCTCAGCAAATCAAAAGAAAACTCCATCAGATGTAAGAATCAGATTTGCCCAACCTTTCAATTTATGGTTTAGCATAATAGTCATTAAGAATCTTTCAGGTTCCTTGTTGAAGACAGAAGGATCCTTAACTAATCAAAGTCATAGAAATGATAATAAAACCACCTTTTAGCTCATGAATTGTGAATTGGAAACATCTCACAGACCTGCAAAAGACAATGTGGTCTGGAAAAGATCACCCTTCCTCTCACTTTTCCCATCAGCAACGGAGATGTCACTCTCCAGAGTTGAGGTTACCTGGTTACCTGGACTCCAACCTCTTTAGCAAATCAATCATTGTGAAGGCATATAAGGCCTCTTGTAAAAAGCAAATGGCATGGTTTCTCTCACCCATGCCAGCTCTGGCATGTCTCTCTACCTTTCCCTCTCTTCTTTCTCTCATAGACTTTGTTTTAAAACTTTGCTGGTCACTCTAAAATTAATTTTAGGGTTGACCCAAAGAATTCA
Organism: Carlito syrichta; assembly: GCF_000164805.1. Lineage (NCBI taxonomy): Eukaryota > Metazoa > Chordata > Mammalia > Primates > Tarsiidae > Carlito > Carlito syrichta. Next base: position 65,667 of record NW_007256078.1, read on the forward strand.
CGTGTTTTATGCTGCATCACACCTGGCATCAAAAAGTTGCAATATACTGAATGTTTGCATTTTCAAAAACTAGTATGTTGAAATACTAACTCCCAAGGCAATGGTATTAGGAGGTAGAGGATTTGGAAAGATTATCAAGTCATTAGGGTTGAGTCCTCATGAATGGGAGTGGTAACTCTGTCAAAGAGACCCCAGAGATATTCCTCATTCCTTCCACGTGAAGACACAATGAGAAGAATCTTCTATGAACCAGAAAACAAACTTTCACCAGGTTACTGAGTCTGATAGAGCCTTGATCTTGAACTTCCCAGTCTCTAAACCTGATAAACAATTTTCTGTTGTTTATAAGCTACCCTATTTACAGTGTTTTGTTTATGGCATTCCAAATAGGATGAGACAAAAGTTATATTATTCCCTTTCCTTTAAAGAAAAATTTTATATTAAAATTAGCATATTTGTTATTCTGCCTTTCTTATATATAACAATCCAAATAAGAAACAATATCTTTTTTTTTTTTGAGTTGGAGTCTCACTCTGTTGCCCAGACTGGAGTGCAGTGGCTGCTCCCGGCCACCGCAGCCTCGACCTGCTGGGCTCCGGCAATCTTTCTGCCTCAGCCTTCCAAGTAGCTGGAACTACAGGCACATGCTACCACACCTGGCTAATATTTTTATTTATTGTAGAGATGAGGTCTTGTCAAGTTGCCCAGGCGGGTCTCGAACCCTCAGGCTCAGGCAATCCACTCACCTCAGCCTCCCAAGGCTCAGGATTATAGGCTGAGCCACCGAGCCCGGCTAGAAACAATATCTTAATGTATTTTAAACTGTATATTTTTCTATTTCTTTTATTTTTCTTTACTACTATTTTATTCTTTTGCTGCTTTCTGAAAGGTGATACCTATAGAAACCTAGAAGAAACTTAGCTTATTCTTAGTCTTTTTTGCCTCAGCATAGCCATTAGAAAGCCTTCAGACATTCTACTGTAGAACAAGCAGCAGCCTATCCCATTCCAACTTGGCAAATCTCCATCAGATGCAAGACCAGGACAGTCCAAACATTCAATTCATGGTTTAGCATAATAATCTCTAGTAAATTTTCAGGTTCCTTGTCAAGGTCGAAGATCAAAGATCACCCTTTGGCTGGCCAAAGTCATAAAAGTGACCTTTGGTCAAGGAATTTGTGAATTGCAAATGTCTAACAAGTCTCTTGCAGAAAAAAAAACCCTCCAGGCCCAAACTCCCCAAGTTAACCTAATCAGCCCTTTGTGACCTACATGACACAAATAAACCCCACCATGGCAATAGTCATGTGACTAACCCACCCATCTGCCTGCTGTCCACCTGACATCAGTACCTGTGCTTACCTGCCCCTTTGTGATGATGTGGCGTAGACCAACACTCAATCACCTTAATGATATTCCCCCATCTAGGGGAATGGTTAAAAGGACTCAACAACATGCAACCAGCAGTCATTGCCTTGCAAGACTGGTGTAGCCATTTGCTCTTTGAGCTATGACTGTCATCAGACTTTCTGGCTTTAGCCCCCTCCCCCATCTTGGGGAAGTAAATCTTCTCTCTCCCTTCTTTTTCTCTCTCTAATTTATTTTAAAATAAATCTTTTCTTTCTCTGTCTTTTTGTGTGTTGCAATTCTTTGCATTACTCAGATCTCTGGGTACCAACTCCTCTGGACCCTCCATACCCTAACACTTTCTACTGAGATGATCAAGTCTTTTATGTTGTTGTACTTTTTATTAGTTTGAAATACCTATATTTATTAATAATATAGAAGATGTTAATATGTATCCTATGTTTAAAATATAAAGGTGATGTCATTCTACTTTTCCACAAGAAAAATACAAGATTTAATGACACTTAAATTGTGTTTACCCCTATCATATTTGATGTTAATTATTAGACATATAAATTCATGCTTGTTTTTATCGTGCTACAAACTAGTTTTATTATTTGTTGATTTGTTTTCTATGACCTTTGTTATTTAGATTTATCCATGAAGTTACCAAATTTTTTGCTCACTCCTGCTTTCTATTTCTTTCTTTTAATATTATATATATATATGTAATTTTTTTTTAACTGAAGATTGTTTTTGTGTGCTCCTTTAGTCAAGTGTACTTAGTGGTAAAATCTTGTAATTGGTCTTAAATATTTTTTTTCCTATTGCTCTTAGTATTATTCTCTTTTAATTTGTCAAGATGGTATTTGTTAGGGTTGGGAAACTTGTTAGGTCTGTGGGATATTTTAGGTCAGAAAGCCGGTGTGTTGAGTTAGTACTGTGGGTAAGATGCAAAGAATTGCCCAGAAATTATATTGGAAAATATAGTTTATTTAGAAAGCAGATTAGAAAGAGAGAGAGAAAGGAAACTCATCTCCCCAAGATAGGAGAGTGTCCCAAAGCTTAGAAAAACAAAAGTATGGCTGTTGCTGCTTGAGTTTGAATGCTTTTAAATCTTTCCTTTGCTGGGGGCAGGTCATTAAGTGATTGAGAGGTGGTCTGTTTTACATCATCTGTTTGCCATGGTGATGATGGAGATCTGTTCTTATCACATAGGTCACACAGAGCTGCTTTATATGACGGGTTCTCTCTGTGTCATGTAGGTTACTAAGGACTGATTACAATAGATTAGATCATCCTAGTTCTTTATGGTGGAAAGACAAACATGGAATAGGAAAGTAAACAGTACAAAAAAGGCTTGAGGGAGAGGTTGTAAAATAATTATTAGTAGTTATCTCTGGGAGGTCAGTTCTGCCCTTGGCTAATGATTAGGGGGTAAATTAAAGTGACTTTAAAAGCTTAAAAACCACATGACAGAACTGGTTGGTATTAAAATGGCAGCTCTTTGGTTATATCGACTCCATTTTGGTCTTTTTTCTTTCAGTATTAATATTCCCCTCAGTTTAACTCTACACTAGAGACATTTCTTCCTGACTATAGACCCCTGATCTCTTTTCTTAGAGCATTTGTTTGAGGAAAAGATGCATTTGTAAATTCTTTCTCTGCTCCTTTGAGATGCTACTCTTTTTCTGGTCCTTTGTTTTACAGCTCAGGAAAGTCTTCCTTAAGGTCTTTGGAGGTTTTCTTTTGAAATGTCATCATTCAGATAGGTAATGCCCCTATCTTTCAATCTCTGTGGGATTAAGAACCTAGTTACAATAAGCTACTATTAGTTACATTTAACCAACCACAGCCCTAAATCCTTCACTAGCCCACCCAAACACTTAAGAACTTTTTTGTTTCAACTGAGTTGAGGTTAATCTCTGGGCTACAGCAATAATCTTGATCTTCCCCCAACTGAAAGTGTTTAATAAAGTCTTCCTTGCCTATTTAATTCATCCAGTACAATTTACTTTGACAAAATTTTGCTCCACTGAAGTTTTTTTTTGTATTTACTCTGTAAAAAATCTTTCTTCAATTACAAGAAGTAATGGTTTTTATTAGTTCTGGAGAATTATTAACATTATTTTTCTCAGCTATTTCCTTTACTCTTTCTTTGTTTCTACTCTTTTTTTTTTTTTTTTGTATATTTTCAACACATACTGCACTTCACAATCCAGATTCCAAGTAAGCTTAATTAATCTTTCAAACACATTGTATCACATAATTAATTCAAAATCTCTATCAAGTTAAAATATATTTTATTTGAAATGAATTCTCATTCTAATTGTGGGTTGTATTACTTTCTCATTTTCTCCCTTTCTTCCTTCTTTCCTTCCTTCTTTCCTTTGTTTATGTGTCCTTCCTTCCTTTCTTCCTTTCTCTCTCTCTCTTTCTTTCTTCTATGTGTGTATGTGTGTTAGAATTTATTTTTTCCACATCTTAACACACAGCTAGCAGATGATATGGCTAAATTTGTTCTTGCAAGCCTATGCAGTAAAATTTACCATCCCTTGATCCTCAGGATGTTTGGCAGCATTTTTTTTTTTAAAGCTCCTTTTCAAGATTAGAAAATTTGGCTTCAGTTGACAGTTCAGGTTGAGGCCCCTTGTCTTTTTTAGTTTGATTTTTATTCCCCTTTACCCGTGTCTTGCTTTAGGAAGTGTAATGCAGCACATACAAAGATTCACTTTTCTACAACCTCTGTCGCCATGTGTTCCTTCAATTTCTAGAGCACAGAAACATTTATATTGCTTTAGGGCTCATCAGTATTTGTTTAGTTGTCATTGTCTATTTATCTAACTGTGCTGTTTGTTTGGAGGGAGGGATGCATCAAAATGGAAATTATTTGTACCAAAGTGACAGGAAGCTCATGAATTGAATTTATACATATTTATACTTCTGTGTTGGCCAAAGATTTACATGTTTGTACTCTCAGTGAGTCTGAACTCTAGACTTACTGCCAACTGCCTTCACAGTAATTTTATCTGAATGTTTAATAGGCATCTTCAACTTAAGAAAAAATCCGTATCATAGCGCCTTTCAATTTCTCCATTGCAACAAATAAAATAGCACCACATTCCTGCACACTCCCAGCCAAATAAACTATCCAAGACTTCATTTTTCTATGCCAATAACATCAAATCTAATATATAGTTCTTATCTGTTCACCTTTATTTATCCCCTGTGTTATTCTGTAAAATTAAATATTCACTATTCACTTATTCTTAATCATATGGCCACTTATTTTCTTTATAACGTTTATCACACTTTGAAGTTCTTTGTTAGTATATTTGTTACTAATGACTTATTTGCCTATTAAAATATAAATTTTAAAAACCTAGGACATCTTCTATATTGAACATTGGTCTTTTCTTGGGAATATAGCTTTGCCAGGCTTATTGTATAAACCCAGCAAATCTTGGGTAAATGAATAAAAAATATCCATTAGTGTAAGAGAGCTAAATAAGGCTTTGAAGTCAGATTTCCTGGTTCCATTGGTTGCTGTTGTTTCTCAACAATAAATAGTGTATAAAAGACTTAGGCAAATGTTTAATGAATGCTTTAGACTTTTATTTTATTCATGTTGAGTTTTATATTTAAAAGTAAAATAGGACGGCAAGATGGCGACCACATAGATGGATCCCTGAGATTCTCCAAACGTGAGTTTCCCAAAAAGACTATTACTTTTCTTCCTGCACCCCCCTGCCCACCTCCCCCGCACTGGTACGAAGCTTAGGACTTTTGGTCCCATGCAGGGCCAGACAATGCCACCGGACCAGCTGCTCCACTATATGTGATTCCGCCTGGCTGGGGAATTCCAAATCTCAGATCACAGCTCCACCCCGGCCACAGCGTGGAGACCAGCACCCAGTGCGAAGCTGCTGGTCATGCAGGGAGGCTCTGAGTGCCCGCCCCTTAGAGATACTGGTCCCATTTCTGGCTAAAGTGCCCTGGGAGGGACCCAGAGCCACCACCTGCCTTCTGGAGCTTTGGAAATCGGAAGCCCCTGGCTCACCCTGGCTGAGGCACTCAGCGTGTGCAACCACAAGCCTCTGTAAGGGGGCAGAACCCCAAGCTGGTGTAAGGTGCCAATCGCAGGCTTCCAGCTCCAGAGGAGGAAACGCCCGACCCTGTCCTCCACCCCAGCTGGCTGGAGGCACCCTAGATCCAGTGCCTAGCTGTGAAGCTGGTCCCGCCTAGAGACCCACAGGAGCCCCCTAAGAGCAAACCACCACCTCCACCATTTTCAAGGCATATTTACATTGCATCGCCCCACCCACCTAGCAGAGCCTCCACCTTGGTTATCACGGTGATGTCATTAACAGGAGACAAAGCCCCTCCCCTACGCTGAATAGTGACTAGTGTCACAGATCTCCTAGGCAACAAGCTAACTGCCTGCAATAGAAAGAGAGGAGAGAGGCTGGAGATTAGATCTCAGGAACTTGATCCACTAAGAGACGAGAGAGAAAAATCTACACAAATGAAGAAAAACCAAAAGAAGAATATGGGTATGTCCCAGACTCCTGGGAGGACAGACACTGAGAAAACTGACTTTGGAATGCAAACAATGAAGAGCCCCGCCCAGAATGAATGGTCTCAAAATACAACCCTAGACATCAAGACATTAATGGAGAGATTAAAAAGAATTGAAGAGACTCAAGAAGAAACTAGAAAGGAGCTGATATCTGAGATAACCATAATAAAGAATACTGTGAACAAAATAAATAATAAACTGATAAGCATGGAAAACAAAATTACCCAAGCAGAAGAAAGAATCTCAGAGCTTGAGGACCAAAATATAGAAAAAACCCAAACTCTCAAAAACACAGAAAACAAGCTCAAAAAGACAGAAAAAAACCTTCAAGAGATAAGCGATTACCTCAAGAGGCCTAACTTAAGAGTATTGGTCTGCCTGAGGCAGAAAAAGAGACAGAGATCACATTGGAACAAACCTTCCATGAGATCATTCAAGAAAACTTCCCTTATCTAATCAACGATGCAAAAACTCAAACACAAGAGATCCAGAGAACCCCTGCAAGACAACAAATGAGAAAACCAACTCCTAGACATAATTCACCTAAACAAAGTAGGCATAAAAGAAAAAATCCTAAAGGCAGCAAGAGAAAAAGGTCAGATTACCTACCATGGAAAACCAATTAGAATAGCAGCAGATTTATCTACAGAAACCCTGCAGGCTAGGAGAGCTTGGAGCCCTATCTTCAAAGTCCTAAAAGATAAACAATTTAAACCAAGAATAACCTACCCTGCCAGATTAAGCTTCATCAGCGAGGGAGAATTAAAATCTTTCCCAGATATCCAATCCCTAAGAACCTACGCTGCCACCAAACCACCTCTACGTGAAATATTTAAGAAAGTACTAAACACAGAAGAAAAGAGGAAAAAAAGAGCAACATTTTTCACAAGAGTACAGGAAAAAGAATAAAATATATATGAACCAACCCCCAAAACAAAAGAAAGACAGTAAACCAAGTGGAACAACAACTCTAAAAGAACTACATGTTAGGGATGAACTCTCACATTTCAATAATTAGCCTAATGTGAATGGACTAAATGTACCACTGAAAAGACATAGAATGACAAAATGGATAAAATATCACCAGGCAACAATATACTGCCTTCAAGAGACCCATCTCACTAGAAAGGACATGCACAGACTCAAATTAAGAGGATGGGAAACAAATTTCCAGGCAAATGGAACACAAAAGAAAGGAGGAGTCTCAATCCTAATTTCAGACAAAATACCATTAAGCTATCAAAAATTTAAAAAGATACAGAGGGCCACTACATAATGATAAAAGGCTCACTCCATCAACAAGAAATATCTATCCTAAACATATATGCACCTAATATAGGTACACCAACTTTTACAAAGCAACTCCTAGGAAAACTAAAGATATTGATTCTAACACTATCATAACTGGGGACTTTAATACCCCACTCACAACCCTCGACAGATCATCGGGACAAAAATCAGCAACGAGATTCGGAACCTCAATGTGACTCTGGACCAAATGGACTTAATTGATACCTACGGAACACTCCATCCAAAGACCAGAGAATACACATTCTACTCATCACCGCACGGGACATATTCCAAGATCGACCACATTCTCGGCCATAAATCAAGCATAAGCAAATTTAAAAAGACTGAAATTCTACCATGCACTTTCTCAGACCACAGTGGAATAAAAATAAACACTGACACCAACAAGGTCCCCCCAACACCCACAAAGACATGGTCACTAAACAGCATGATGCTAAACCACTCCTGGATCAATGATGAAATCAAAACAGAGATCAAAAGATACCTGAAAACAAATGAAAATGAAGAAACATCTTACCAAAAATCTCTGGGATGCCTTAAAAGCTGTAGTAAGAGGGGAATTTATATCCCTACAAACACACATGAAAAAATTGGAAGGAGCACAAATTAATAGCCTAACAAGCCACCTAAGGAAGCTGGTAAAGCAAGATCACAAAAATGCTAATTTCAGCAGAAGAGTCCAGGTCACCAAAATAAAAGCCCAAATCCAGGACATAGAAGACAAAAAGACAATACAAAAAATCAATGAAACGAAAAGCTGGTTCTTCGAAAGGATAAACAAGATCGATGGTCCCCTAGCTAGATGGACCAAGAAAAAGCAAGAAAAAACCCAAATAAGCACAATCAGAAACACAAAAGATGAAGTTACATCTGACCCTGAAGAAATACAAAATACAAAAGATCATCAGATGTACACTTGTATGGAAACAAGCTTGAAAACAAGCTTGAAAACCTCAAAGAAATGGAGGACTTTCTGTCATCACACAACCTGCCTAGGTTGAAACAAGAAGAAATTGAGACCCTAAATAGACCAATAACAGTCAAGGAAATTGACTATGTAATAAGAAAACTACCTACAAAAAAAAGCCCCAGACCAGATGGCTTTCCAGCAGAATTCTACAAGACATTTAAGGAGGAACTGATTCCAATCCTACGGAAGCTATTTCAGGTGATTGAGAAAGATGAAAACCTCCCCAAATCATTTTATGAAGCTAACATCACATTGATACCCAAGCCAGGTAAAGACCCAACAAAAAAAGAGAACTACAGGCCAATATCTTTGATGAACATAGACACTAAAATTCTCAAAAAGATCCTAGCAAACCGGATTCAACAACACATCTCAAAAATCATTCATTATGGCCAAGTAGGATTCATCCCTGGGACGCAAGTCTGGTTCAACATTCATAAAACAATAAATGTAATTAAATACATCAATAGATGTCAAAACAAAAACCACATGATTATATCATTAGATGCAGAAAAAGCTTTTGATAAAATCCAGCAGCCCTTCTTGATAAAAACCCTTGAACATCTAGGCATACAGGGAACATATCTCAAAGTAGTAAAAGCCATCTACGAGAAATCCAGAGCCAGCATACTCCTAAACGGACAAAAATTGGAACCATTTCCCCTGAAAACTGGAACAAGACAAGGATGCCCACTCTCACCCCTCCTGTTCAATATAGTATTGGAAGTCCTGGCTAGAATGATCAGAGAAGAGAAGGCAATCAGGGGTATCCAAATAGGAAAAGAGGAAGTCAAATTATCTCTCTTTGTAGATGACATGATTGTATACCTTGAAAACCCAAGAGAATCTATCAAAAACCTCCTTACACTGATAAAGGCCTTCGGCAAAGTCTCAGGACATAAAATAAATGTGCAGAAGACAATCGCAATTCTTTACACCAATAATAAACAAACAGAAACCCAAATAAGAAGCACAATTCCATTCAAAATAGCCACCAATAAAATGAAATACCTTGGCATCTTCCTAACCAGAGACGTGAAAGACCTTTACAATGAAAACTACAAAACTCTGCTCAAGCAAATCAAAGATGACACAAACAAGTGGAAAAATATCCCATGCTCATGGATTGGGAGAATCAACATTGTGAAGATGTCCATCTTACCTAGGCAATCTAAAGATTTAATGCAATACCCATCAAATTACCAGCAACATTCTTCTCAGACCTAGAAAAAACAACACAGGAATTCATATGGAAACACAAATGACCAAGAATAGCCAGAACAATCCTCAGCAAAAAAAACAAAGCAGGTGGTATCACATTACCAGACTTCAAACTTTATTATAAAGCTACAATCATCAAAACAGCTTGGTATTGGTATAGGAACAGGCATATAGATCAAGGGAATAGAATTGAGATTCCAGAAGCTAAACCTCAATTTCTCAACCAACTCATCTACAGCAAAACCTCCACCACCTACCACCTACCACTGGGGATCCAAATGGATCAGGGACCTAAATATAAAACCTCAAACCATAAGAATCTTAGAAAATGAAGGACATACCCTCATGGAAATTGGAACTGGCATCCAATTCCTGAACAAAACTCGAAACCCACAGGCCATAAGGGATAAGATAGACAAGTGGGATCTCATTAAACTGACAAGCTTCTGCAAAGCCAAAGAAACCATTAAGAGAGCAGGAAGACAGCCTACAGACTGGGAAAAAGTATTTGCCAACTCCAGGTCTGACAAAGGTTTAACATCCTGGATCTACAAAGAACTCAAACGTGCTGAAAAGAAAAAAACAAACAACCCCATTATAAAGTGGGCAAAAGATATGAGCAGACACTTCACAAAGGAAGACATCCAAGCAGCCAACAGACACATGAAGAAATGCTCAACCTCATTAATCATCAGGGAGATGCAAATCAAAACCACACTGAGATACCACCTAACCCCAGTCAGAATGGCAATTATCAACAACTCAAAAAATAACAGCTGCTGGAGAGGGTGTGGCGAAAAGGGAACACTTCTACACTGTTGGTGGGAGTGTAAACTAGTGCAACCTCTGTGGAAAGCAGTGTGGCGAGTCCTAAAAGCTCTAAACATCAACCTCCCATATGACCCTGCAATCCCCCTACTGGGAATATACCCTGAAGAACTCAAATCACTCTATAAAAAAGATACCTGCATACGAATGTTTATTGCAGCATTGTTCACAATAGCAAGAACCTGGAACCAACCACGCTGTCCATCAAAAGAGGACTAGATTAAAAAAATGTGGTACATATACACGATGGAATACTATGCAGCCATAAAAAAGAACAAATCATGAATTTTG
>NW_007256078.1:76546-81881 GCF_000164805.1 Carlito syrichta
GGGGGGAGATGGAACTAATGGTAGTAAACATCTGTCTAGAGACAGGGAGACACCAGTTATCAACAAGGGGGCCTGAATGAAGCATATTTGTATACCTAACCCTTGACTGTACCCCACAATGTCAAAATAAAAAATATCGATTATAAAAAAAAAAGAAAACAAGTGAATGATAAAGAACGACAAATATATGGACTTTGCAGCAACCTGAATGGATTTGGAGTCTATCATACTCAGTGATTTATCACAGAAACAAAGAACAGAGTACCATATGTTGTCACTCATAAGATGATCTTGAACAATTATAATGCTATAAGAAAGTGACTGGCAGTGATGGGAAACTGTTGGGGGCGGTGAATTGGCAGTTGAGGGAAACTGCTAGGGGAGGGAGGGGCATACTTCATTAACAGGGGTACCTGCATGATCAATGTTTTATACCTAACCCTGAATTGTACCCCTCATCTTTACAATAAAATTTTTTTTTAAGTTAAAAAAAAAAAGAACTAATGATAAAAAAAAGTAAAAATCATTTTCTATTGCTATTTTATATACATACTTTTAGGTCAAAATACCAGTAGGGCCTCCAAATGTTAGGCTAGACCCAATGGGGCTGGGGTGTCTGGTTTGCAATCTGATGCCATGAGAAAGATGCAAAGAATTGCACAGCAGTTAGATTGGAAAATATAGTTTATTTAGAAAGAAAATGTGTGTGTGTGTGTGTGTGTGTGTGTGTGTGTATGTGTGTGTGAAAAAATGAGAGAGAGAGAGAATGAGAGGGGGAGAGAGAGAGAGAGAGACTTTGCAAAGGTAGGATAGGGGGCCAAAGCTAGGAAACATGGCCTAGCCACACCAGAGTCTAGTAAAGCAATGGCAAATGGCTGCTTCAGATTGAATCCTTTTAAACTTTCCCTTTGATGGGGGCAGTTGTTAAGGTGATTGGGTGGTGGTCTGCTCTATGTCATCACAGAGGAGCAGGTAAGCGCAGGTACTGATGTCATGTAATGAACAGCAGGCAGATGGGTGGGTTAGTCACATGATTGCTGCCATGGTGATGGGGTCTGTTGTCATGGTGATAGGGTCTGTGTCATGAAGTTCCAGTAAGGGCTGATTATCAGGTTAACTTGGATCTTATGAGTGGAAGCAAATACTTGAAATAGAAAAGCTAATTTGTGCAAAACAAGCTGGGGAGTGGGTTGTAAAGCAATTATCCTTAGCTACCTTTAAGAAACCAGTTCTGTCCGTGGCTAGTGATTAGAGGATAAATTAAAGTGAATCACTAGAAAAACATGACAGCTCTAAGCAATGTTAAAATGACTACACATTGGGTATATTGACTTCATCTTATGTCCTTTCAAATAGAAAAAAAAATTTTTTTTGATAGTCTTTTTTTTTTCCTGCAATATGTTATAATACTAATGTGCGATTTTGCATTAGGTATACTCTATCTATACTATGATGTTTCCCAAAGTAGTTTATTTTTCTGACAACCATTACCTGAGAGACGTTATTTGCATAATGAGACAATATCTTTATTCTATGTAAATTTTCTCCTCTCACTTCCTAATAACCTAGTGCCACCTCCCTCAAAACGTCAAAGTTCCTATTTCTTTTTGTATGATATAATGAAAACTTCAGCCTTTTGAGTCTCATACTTTGTGTGGTTTTCATGCACTCATGAACACTGATAAATTTGCATGCTTTCTTTCTTGTTAATCTGTTTATTGTCAGTTTGTTTTATAAACACAAATGATCAAACTTTCAGGAGAGAGGAACATTTCCAATGTTCCTACACTTTCAAAGTCAGTTCTTACTTTGATATACATAAGAAATATTCATGGGACTTACTAGAAATTGGTTTGACCTAGCAACTGCCCCGAATCTACTGAATCAGATTCTCAATAATTCTTAATATATTGGAAGAAACACACTTTCCAAATTTGGGGATATTGAAACATCAACATTTGTTTCAACAAATATACCAGCAAAAGAAATAGATAGATAAATGCAAAATTTTAACTTTTTCATTATTTTGATAATTCTGGAAAAACCCTATTTTATCTATAATCCATCACTTCTACTTTTCATAAAACTACTGTATACAACATGAAAAATAGTTTCAGGAAACTATTTTTAAACACTTAGTAACAACTCAATACAATTTACCTGTGCTTAATCTTAGAGGTATCATCAAAAATTAAGTCTAGAAAAATTATTTATTAAACCTTAAATAAGTAAATCAGTAACTCTTAAATAAATAATCTCAGTAAATTGCAAATAATTGACAGTTCTATTCCAATATAAAAAACAAACAATGACATGATATTAATTTCTGGAATTTATTGAATATTTCAAACAAATATAAATTTTACTTAATTCTTAAATATACTTTATCTTATCCAGTTTGCTCTTCTCTCATCTATAATTTGGTAATTGAAAATTAAAATTTAGAAAACTTATATTCAAAGCAGAAAATTACCTTGCAAAATATGCTTTAATATATAGAAACCTTTGTTATAGTTTCCAATTTTTCTGCATTTTTTAGAAAACGTGTAATAAAATTGCATTATTACATTTATAATAGTGTAATATTTATGTATCTTCTTGGACTAATTTTTTTTTAAGAAGAATACTCAATACTAAAGTCTTTCAATGTTTTAATTATTCAAATAAATTACATTTTTCTAGAAGTTTTTTTGACAGCTATAAAAGCAGAAATTTGCAATGTTTTGTTCAAAACCTCTATTAGCTTGAGTGTTAAAGCAATATTCAAGTTCTAGCCCGCTAAGTTCTAAACGTCAGAGATTTCTTTAAATGCAAGATGATTGCCACATTAAACATGAGGGCATATTCTATACTCTGATTTAATGCATATTTTGGATAAACATTTCAAAGTGGGAATCTTTTCAGAGATCTCTACTTATGATTGCTACTGATTTATTTTTAAACATTTAGCATTCACAATATTCTGAAAGGTATTTTTTAAAAAAAAATTTGTAATGTGTAACATATTATTTGCCTAGTGTGGTTTTCTTGGAGGTTGACATTGGAAAAGGATAAAGATTCAAAATAAGGAAAAAAAGTTGCCAAGAGTTATGGATTATTTGGATATTATGTGTGAAACAAATCCATTCTGCTTTGGCTTCTCCAGGGAATATTTGTAGACAAATTTGTTCCTCATGGAAATTAAGGTCAAAGAAGGGAAGAAGACCCAGGTCCTTAAGCTTAATTAAAAGACAAGTTAAATGCAAAAAAATATATAAAAGGAGATTCAAAATTATACTCAAACTAGAAGAAAATCAGTAGCATAAAAAATAGATAATAAAAAAGCAAAAGATTCTTCCGTAACATAAATGTTGAAAGAGATAAAATAAAAATAAAAAGCAAACTTTTCAGTTACCTTAGCATTCTTTGTCTGAAAGAAGTTTACATTTTAATTTAATTGTACTCTGCTATAATTTCTTTGAACATCTCATGGTATGTTCATTTTCGTACAAAAGAGAAATGCATTTGGGAGATTTTAAAAAATCATGTTTTCATGAACACTTCTGGGCACTTTTATTCCATTTTATTGACAATTCTTGGGGTTACAAAGTTGGTTAAGTTATAAAGTGAAGCATATTTTTATTTAGAATCAATATTACATTTTTAAATAGATGTTCTGTTAGGAAAGCAAAGGGTAAACAGTGACCTCTTTGGGGTAGAACTACTAATCTACATGTTATTTTATATTTAAATGTTTATAAATTTTTATATAATGTTTTTGATTCAGAGTTTGATAATAATTCAGTAGAAATTATTAATTAAATATAAAGTATTCCTTTTTATCCTATGCTCTAAAAATATTAATGAGTAGAAGTAGAATCAACACCGAAAGAGAGGTCATGATTTGTGTTCTTGGAAGTTCCCATTAGAAGGAAATAAATAATATCCCTTAGCCATGTTAACGGAGACATACAACTTTACTTAATTCCCCTGACACATGTGATTGCTTTCTAAATGTGCTTTCTCATTAGTGTCTGAATCATTAAGTAGGTTCAGAGTGCAGAATTTAATTAATTTACAGTTCTTAAAAGTGACAAATGGTTGAACATTAATGGTTACACAAACTACCATGCAGAACTTCTTAAAAGGTTAATTTCTTAATTGTGCAAAAGAACATTAGATTTTTGTTTTCTAGATTTTTTTTCAGATAACTGTAACCAATTTGATAAAGATATAGAATATAGAAAAGAGGAGAACAGGGAGAGAAATTATAGGAACTAAGGTTAGAAAATAAATCAGAAACTATTCATGAGGCTTTATATATTATATTAAGAAAATTTTAGTTCATTCTGGAAATAATGGAGATATATAAAAAGGCTGAAAGGTGTTGGAGGTTGGATTAAATAAGTTATAAAAATAATTTTTTAAATTAGAAACATGGGGAAGTCAGGAGGAGGGATTTCAGGCAAGGAAAGGTGAGTATCTGAGTTAAAATGGTCGCATAAAAATGTGGTAGAATCTAACTGGATATGTGTGATAACGACTAATACAAACAGCTTTTGTGATGCTACAGCTTCACATATAAATTTAGGGATTGTCAATGGATTGATTTGTAATACAAGATCAGGATGATATTATCCAGAAATTATGCAGAGTGAGCAGAGAAAAAGAGTAACTGAAGAAAACTAACCTGATAGGCTTTGTGGAGAAATAGGAATCAACAAAGACAGAAAAATAACAATTGAGATGTAAGTCAATGGTTGTGTTGGCAAAGCATTTAAGTTCTAAAAGACTGAATCATCAACAGAGTCACAAATAGCAGTTTCAAAGAGGAATGTGCTGAATGCTGAAAATAATTGGTAATTAATAATTGTAGCAAGGATTTTCTTTCTTTCTTTCCATTATTCATTGCTAAATTCCTATATACTTTTCTTATGTTAATCCTATTTCTAGTTATCAAATACTCTGTTTGCTTGTTGCTTTTTTTTTCTTCTCGGTTTTCTGTTTACATTCATTAACCGGCCTTTCTTCTCTACATCATAACTACTTGGAGGTTGACATTGGAAAAAGATAAAGATTCAAAATAAGAAAAAAAAGTTCCTTTTTATTTAAAAAAATATAGAGTGAATTAAAGGTAATTTTTATTTTTTGTAAAATTTCAATAGCTTTTAAGTTTCTTAAGATAAGTTGTGTTTAATATTTGACATTTGTTCATTAAAAAAACTATGGTAGCCGGGCTCAGTGGTTCAGCCTGTAATCCCACGCTTTTGGGAGGCTGAGGTGAGTGGATTGCCTGAGCCCGCAGGTTCGAGACCCGCCTGGGCAGGCGAAACCTCATCTCTACAATAAAATCAAA
>NW_007256078.1:81993-90762 GCF_000164805.1 Carlito syrichta
CCAGTCTGGGTGACAGAGTGAGACTCCAACTCAAAAAAATAAAAATAAAAAATAAAAAAACTATGGTATATTAATCTTACATAATTCTGAAATAGTTTTCTTGCTGACATGTAGAAAATATATGTGCCCAAGAGATAGGCAGTAATTTCTTTGAAATGATGTTAAATTAATAATTTTTAAAACTACAAATTTAGGGTTGTAACTTTTTCTCACAACCATGGTCAAACAGGAAATATGACTGCTTCAGAAAAAAAATAGAGGAGAAAAAATTACAAATCATTCTGAACATAGTTTATCTTCCTTTTGGCTTTAGAGATAGTGTTGAAAAATGCATACTTATTTCATAATTGTCTAAGTACTTCTATCACTTTATTTTGCAGAATAAATTTCTGAAGCTAACAGGAAATAAAGCCCAAGTCATTATAATAAACTTTATAATCTGCATGGAAAGAACACTTTTGTAGGAATTTCAGGTAAGAGTGGTTAAGAATAAATGTCAACATACCAAATTGTTTGTAATCAACCTCTTTAAAATATGTAACATTCAAAGGGTAGCTTAGTCAAGATTGAAATCATCATAGGAGGGCTAGAGATTTCTTTTAGTGTTTGTAACTGCTTGTTCATTTCTCACAGCTTGTATTCAGTGCGCGTCTCAACCTTATGCTCTGCAGATTCTCATTACACAGAATTCGTCTGTGTTCATCTGCTTCCTCAAGGCCACGATCTGTCTCAGTTCAGCTGATGCTCTGACTGTGGTTCTCCTTGCACTAAACATTGCTGCCACACTCATTTGGTCTTTTCAACCTAACTGAAATGAAAGTTAAACCAAAGTGTAGACAGCAAATAGTGTGCAATACGAAGTTTAAATAGCAATGGTTAATCTGCCCAACAAAGTTTCTTGTCTTTAATCCTATCAATTCTCAACAAACATTTATTAACTACTTTTTATGCCCTACTCACTATGTTACTCCAAAATAAACATAATGTATAAGTAGCATTTAGTTCCTGTACTTGGATATCAACTGTGTGCATATTTCTGTGTGTTTGTGTATGTGTAGCCAAACAAAAAGACAATAATAATATGACATGGAAAATCATGTAGTCACTAGCCACTATGTCATGTGTGAGTCCAAATAACTAGAAGTAAAAGGTGACAATTGATATGCACCCCTCCATCACTCCAATGATATCACTAACACCCAAACATATCCACTAGGTTGTTAACTCCATGACGGCAGAGCTGCTTTGCTTTCATCATTGTTCTACTCTCTGACCCCTAAAATTACCAGGCACTCAATACATGTCTGTTGAATTAATTAATGTAGCACCTCCACATTTTTGAAAAAATTTACATATTCTCAGTAAACTCAATTTTCTTATCAAAAGACTCTTAACAAAGACAAACACAACTATGACCACTTGCATACATCTCAGAAATGTGGTTCACTTCCCAAGGTCTTAACACTGTAAAATAAAAAAGAAGATATTTTATCTGAAACAAATTTTGGAATCTATGGACTTTATATTTACTATTATTTTACCCAATGATTACTCCAGTTTTCATAAGTCTTTTTTATGTTCTTTTCTACCTCAACTCTTTCACTTACAATAAATTGAAAGAGTCTGGAGAGAATGATATCATCTGTCTGATGTTTTGCTATGGTAAGCATAGTTAGTTTCAAGTACTAAATTTGAAATAAAAGAATGAATAGCTAAGCAGAAAACTCAACTCCTAACTAGAACTTTCAAAAGAGAAAGGGAAAGAAGGGAGGAGACAAACCTACCTATCTCATGCATCCTTCATTAACTGGTCAGCAGGGAGAGCTTGAGCCACACCCATGCCCCAGCACCCATAAGGAGAAGTCGGCCATATGGATTATATCTTTGAAAAAGAGAAGATAAGCATATCTTCAAATCTGAAATAAGCAATTTCAATTTCTTTACATTTAAACCCTAAGAACACTCATCTTTCAGGATAATCTTGCAAAATGATCAAAATATTTCTAAAATTCCCAAAAATTTCTGTAAGAAAAGCTGAAGCAAGAAAGTTGGAATGTTCTACCACTTTCCAGTTGACCAGTAGTTCATTTAAGAATTTGACTTTCTGTGAATGTTACGCGTTGGTTTCAGTTTGTTTGCTTATTTGTGTAAGTGTTAAGAAATTTTAGTGTTTTCTACATATCACTTTTTTTGTACAACCAGCTGAAATCAACCTTGGTTCTTAAAACTATACATCTTGAATTATTATATTGTTATATGTGGAGATGAAAGTATTTTTCATATGTAAGTTTTGAAAATTTAGGTCAACATTTTTTTTTCAAATTGTTTTTTTCTAATAGTCTCATATGTCTATTATAGAAGTGAATTCCACAACATTTTTTATATCCCACTTTCCACAGGAAAAAAAATTATTTAAATATGTATATAATTGTATGAAATTTCTTATTATATTATGTTTTGTCTTTTCTTATCTTTAATATTATATTTTTTAAGTTATTCACATATCTTCAAATATTATCTGAAAATTCAATTGTTTTATGCTTGTATGTTAACTTCCCCAATGAGTGTACTATAACTTTTAAAGTAGTATTTTGTATTTCAACTCTTAATAAACAACTTCATATCAGCAAAGTGCTGGCAATCTTTCTCTTATATTGATAATGACATTTAGATCATATTTTGTATGGATTATTTATGCCAGGCAAGGTGCTAAGTAATTCATATGTTAAATTTCACTTGATCCTTATGGTAATTCTGTGAATCATGTACTATATCATACTCATTTTCAGATGATAAAATTTAGATAGATTTATAGATTGATAACTCATTTAAAATATACATATATGTGAAATTACCTTTTTATTGTCATACTTCCAAAAATTGCATCAGAACATAAACAATCTGGTGATACAGTAATTATACAATTTTTTAATCTACTATACATGATTACATTAAGCTCTATTGTGAAGAGATCATATGTGTATATATATGAATTAATCATATAAAAAGAATTCTATAAAGAAACTATGGACATACAGGTATACAAAAACATATTTATATAATTGAATATTGCAATTAAATCTTGGCAAATTAATTTTATTAATTATCTATTAGTCAGGGTTCCCCATAGAAAAGAACTAATAGGACAAACATATTCTATACAGCTGTATCTTTCCTTCTCTCTCTCTACTGAGATTTATTATGAGAAATTGGCTCATGAAATTAGGAAGTGAGAAGTCTCATGAACTTACAATCTGAAGACTCAGGAAAGCCAGTGGTAGTTCTCATGATAGTCCAAAGTCCTGAGAACCAAGCGATTTAATAATGTGAGTCCTCCAGTCCCAAAATAAGAGAAAAACAATGTTCCAGCTCAAACAATCCAATGATGAGAGTGTATTTTCCCTTTTTCTCTCTCTCTTTTTTTTTTTGCTATATTCGGGCCCTGGACAGATTGATTGAATGATGCCCACTCACATTGGTGAGGGTGAAACTTTATTCAATCTACTGATTCAAACGCCAGTCTCTTCCACAACACCTTCAGATACGTGAGAAATAATACAGTCTTTCCTCGGTATCTATGGGAGATTTACCCTTGTAGTTACCAAAACCTGTGGATTTTCTAGTCCCTTATATAAAATAGCATAGTATCTGAATATAACCTATAAACCTTTTCCTGTATAATTTAAATCATCTTTAGACTACATATAACACCTAACATAATGCAAATACTATGTATATAGTTGTTATACTATATTTTTAATTTGTACTATTTTCTACTATTGTATTTTTTTTATTGCTTTCTTTTCTTTCTCTTTTTTTGTTTTTTGAGTTGTAGTCTCACTCCATCGCCCAGGCTGGAGTGCAGTGACATACTCAAGGCCACCCCAGCATCCACTGACTGGGCTCCAGCGATCCTTCCACCTCAGCCTTCCAAGCAGCCAGAACTACAGGCACGCGCTACCACGCCCGGCTAATTTTTGATTTATTGTAGAGACAAAGTCTCGGCGAGTTGCCCGGGTTGATCTCGAACCCACGGTCTCAGGCAATCCACTCACCTCGGCCTCTCAAAGTGCTGGGATTGCAGGCTGAGTCACCAAGCTGGGCCTTCAAATATTTTTTATCTGCAACTGGTTAAATTTAGGGTTGATTGAATGCAGAATCTGCAAATGAGGAAACCTCAGGTCTGGAGGAACAACTGTACTTAACTAGGTATCAGATTTATGTGTCATCAGATTGACACATAAACTTAATCATTGCATATTGTATTCATAAAGTCTAATAAAACAATTTTTTCTCAGTATTTTCATAAAGGGCAAGGTTGGCTCTTGTAGTCAAGGTTTCGAGGTCTTATGTGGGAGAGAGGGCTAAATAAATGCCTTATAGATTGTTGCCTTTTTCAGACTTGGTATCTTATCACTGGAATCTGTATTAGGTTGCATTAAAAAATAATAATAAAAGAACAAAAGGTCACAAAAATCCAAATCATGACATAAATGGACCTCTAACTTACATGGAAAATGTTGGAGAAATTTTATGAAGCCAAAAATTATACCCTAAACCATAATGAAAATTATGAAAGTAAAAGAAAAACATGTTTTCTCTTATTTTAATGATCACCAAAAATCCCACCATGGTTAAATCTATTGACAGTAAAATGATCTAGTAAAATGGTCAAGGTGAATTGATCTGTGAGCTTCTGAACAATTGGACGAATGACAGCTACATACATGTCCTACTCGTGGTCACCACCACTGATGCAAGCCTAATATTCCATGAACAGAAACTGATGGAAACGGGATTAATTACATCTAATGGTAACTTTATTGTATGCAATTTTTTCCTGGTATAGATAGAGCAACTTTTTCCCCATGAATAAACATGATCTAGATTTGCATTTTTTTAAATTGGTTTTCAGATTTCTTCTGAAGTGTATGGTCTTCCTTAGTGCCATATTTATTTCCACAGTATAGTTTCTGATCAATATATACACGTTTACCACAAAAAAAACTCTCTATCCCACAGAGGAATTTGGCCTTACATGGAATGACTTGCAGATGTTTCAAGTATAGTACCAAAGAGGAGACAAAATATGCACAAAGGTTGCTTCCTACTAAAATGTTCTCTATGCACTGAGTAATAACCATATGATGCTTTTCTCTCTCTCTCTCTCTCTCTCTCTCTCTCTTTTAACTATAATACACACTGGGAAGAATTCCTCTCTTATGACTGTACTTAACTACTTGCTTACAAAAATTGGCTTCTCAAACCCATGACTTTAGGTTATTTGTCTTAGAGATTTGTTATATTAAAAAAAAAACAAAAAAAAACAAAAAACTTCTCCCAAAGGCTGCAAAATCGGTTTCATTTAAAATAAGGCAGATATCTTACCACTTCAGTATCTCTTTTCTAGTAAATGAAAAAGGGAATCAGGAGAGAGTACTAGCTGCGGTTATTGATCCTGACTAAGCAGAGGTAATAGAAGTCTTCTTTTCAAAGACAGACAGGATGCAGGAAGCACAGAAATTTCCCTGGCATGCCTCCTGATACTAACATGTCCAAAATTAAGTATTAAAAGAAGACTACTATATGATGGCTCACATCCCATCAAATAAAGAATTTCATTCAGTGATGGAAGGTGAAATTAACATAGCCTATGTACTATTGTAAAAAATAAATAGGAAATACTACTCTTTGTACTTTCTTACACCAAGAAGTCTGCATAGGGGTTTAAGAAGATAAATTGAAATAAAAGTTAATTACATACAGGTATTATTATTATTATTTGTTATAAATTGCATTGTTTTATTTTATAGCTACTTTTATAGTTACCTTGTTTAATTTTGGTTTTCCTTAGACCATTTGCTTTGCATTGCTAATCTTTAAATGTTCTAAACTATTTTATCTTTTACATTTGCTCCTTCAAAAATTTTTGATACAACTTTAACAGCTCAATATTTGAATATTGTTTTATTATTTTATTTTTCTTATTCTATTATTTATTTATAATTTCTTTACCAAAATCTCTTTTAATTTAAAAATATAATTCAAGATTTTATAATGAGAGCAAAAATTTTGCCAAAAAGTGCAAACAAATTAAATTCTAATTTTAAAAGGATGATAAGAAGCTCCAGATTGGATTTTTTTTTCTCATTCATCTATTTGCTACATTTGAAAGAACTACTAAAACAAAATAGGATGGGAAAACTAAAATTATGTTTGGTCAATCACATAAATGAGAATGAAAAAATAAGTTTGTGTTAGTAATATGAAAATCAAATCAGATATTAAATTTAAGACAGGCTATGTTATACAAGATAAAGCATAACAAAAAATAATAAAGTAAAATTTTTGGAAATTAAAACATGCAGAAAACAATGTGTTAAAAGTTCTTAGCTTGCTATCATCAACTTTAGACTAATTAAATGGGAAGAAATAGATAAATAACATGATGAAAAAGAACAGATAAATATTATCATAATTCAAGTTCCCTACAAACTAGACATTTTGGCTGACATGTTAACATTTGTATTTTTTTTATTATAAAGATGTGGGGTACAATTCAGGGTTAGGTATACAAACATTGATTATGCAGGTACCCTTGTTTATGAGATATGCCCCTCTCTCCCCTAGCAGTTTCCCTCAACTGCCAATCCCAACTCTACTTCCCCTGACAGTTTCCCACTACTGCCAATTCCTTTCTTATGAGGTATGATAATTGTTCAAGATCCGCTTATGAATGATAACTTATGGTACTCGGTTCTTTGTTTCTGTGATAGATCACTGAGTATGATCGACCCTAAATTCATCCAAATTGCTGCAAAGTCCATATGTTTGTCCTTCTTTATGGCTGCATAATATTCCATTGTGTGTATGTACCACACTTCGTTTATCCAGTCCAGCTTCGATGGGCAACATGGTTGGTTCTATGTTTTTGCTATTGTGAATACAGCTGCAGTGAACATGTGTGCAGGTATCTTTTTGTAGAATGATTTGAGTTCCCGCAGGTATATTCCCAATAGGGGAATTGCTGGGTCATATGGAAGGTCAATTTCTAGTTCTTTCTGATACTGCCACACTGTCTTCCAAACAGGCTGCACTAGTTTTCATTCCCACCAGCAGTGTAGAAGCATTCCTTTTTCTCCCCATCGTTGCCAACATCTGTTGTTGTTTGTTTTATTAATGATGGCCATTCTTACAGGGTTTAGGTGGTATCTCAATGTGGTTTTAATTTGCATTTTTCTGGTGATGAGTGAGGCTGAGCACTTTCTCATGTCTGTTGGCTGCCCGTATATCTTTTTTGAGAAGTGTCTATTCATGTCTCTTGCACAATTTTTAATGGGTTGTTTTTTTTTTTCCATTTGGTGTGTTTGTGTTCCTTGTAGATTCTAGATGTTAGACCTTTGTCAGATATGCAGTTGACAATTTTTTTTTTCCATTCTGTGGGTTGTCTCCCTGCTCTTTTGATGGTTTCTTTTGCTTTGCAGAAGTTCATTAGTTTGATGAGGTTCCACTTGTCTGTCTTATTTCTTAAGGTGTGGGCATTTAGGGTTCTGAATAGGAATTGGTTGCCAGTTTCAATTTCCATAAGGGTGGCTCCTACGTTTTCTAAGATTCTTGTAGTTTAGGGTATTATGTTCAGGTTTTTGATCCATTTAGAGTGAATTTTTGTGTATGGTGATAGGTAGGGATCTCGTTTCAATTTTCTGCATGTGATCAGCCAGTTTTTCCAGCACCATTTACCAAATAGGTTTTCCTCTCCCCAGTGGTTGTTGTTGGAGGCTTTGTCAAAGATGAGTCGGTTGAGGAATTGAGGCTTTGCTTCCGGAATCTCTATCCTGTTCCATTGGTCTATGTGCCTGTTCTTGTACCAATATCAGACTGTTTTGATTACTGCATCCTTATAGTAAAGTTTGAAGTGTGGAAGTGTGATATCTCCTGCTTTGTTTCTTTTGCTAAGAATTGTTTTGGTTATTTGTGGTCATTTATGTTTCCATATGAATTTCTGTATTACCATTTCCAGGTCTGAGAAGAATTATATTGGTAACTTAATGGGTATTGCATTGAATCTGTATATTCCCTGTGGTAGGATGGACATTTTAGCAATGTTGATTCTTACTATCCATGAGCATAGAATATTTTTCCATTTGTTTGTGTCTTTTTGGATTTTTTTGAACAGTGTTTTGTAGTTCTATTGTAAATGTCTTTCACGTCTGTAGTTAGGAAGATGGCAAGGTATTTCATTTTTTTGGTGGCTATTGTGAATGGGACTGTGCTTTTAATTTGGGTCTCTGCCTGCTTGTTGTTGGTGTATAGGAATGCAACTATCTTTTGCACATTTATTTATACCCTGAGACTTTTCCAAAGTCCTTTATCAGCGCAAGTGGGTTTTTGACAGATTCTCTTGGATTTTCAAGGTATAGGATCATATCATCAGCAAAGAGGATAACTTGACTTCCTCTTTTCCTATTTGGATATCCCTGATTTCCTTCTCTTGTCTAATTGCCCAAGCTAAGACTTCCAACACAATATTGAACAAGAGGTGTGAGAGTGGGCATCCTTGTCTTGCTCCAGTTTTGAGGGGAAATATTTCCAGTTTCTGTTCATTTAGCAGTACATTAGCTGTGGTTTTATCATAGATGGCACTTACTATTTTAGAGTATGTTCCTTCTATACCTAGGCATTTGAGGGTTTTTATAAAGAAGAGATGCTGGCTGGGCTCGGTGGCTCAGCCTGTAATCCTGCGCTTTGGGAGGCTGAGGTGAGTGGATT
>NW_007256078.1:90886-129594 GCF_000164805.1 Carlito syrichta
CCCAAACAAAAAAAAAAAAAAAAAAAAAAAGAGATGCTGGATTTTATAAAAAGCTTTTTCTGTATCTAATGATATAATCATTGGTTCTTGTTTTTACATCTGTTGTTGTATTTAATTACATTTATGGTCATGTAAATGTTGAACCAGCCCTGCATCTTGTGGATAAAGCCTACTTGGTCATGGTGGATGATTTTTGATATGTGTTTTTGGATTCAATTTGTTAGAATCTTATTGAGGATTTTTGCATCTATGTTCAAAAGGGATATTAGCCTGTAGTTCTCTTTTTTGTTGGATCTTTACCCTGTTTGGGTATCAGTGTGATGTTAACTTCGGAAAATGATTTGGGAGAATTCCATCTTTCTCAATTGTCTGGAATACTTTCAAAATGACTGGTATCAGCTCTTCTTGTACATTTTGTAGAATTCTGCTGGAAAGTCATCTGGTCCAGGGCTTTTTTTTTTTTTTCGTATGACAGAATCAATATCCTGGGTTGGTATTGTTCTATTTAGTGTCTCAACATCTTCTTGTTTCAACCTGGGATGATTGTGTGATGTTAGAAAGTCCTCCATTTCATTCAAGTTGTCGTTTGTTTCCATAGGTATACATAGTAATCTCTGATAATCTTTTGGGTTCTTCCGGGTCAGTTGTGATTAGATCTATTGTATTTCTGATTGTGTTTATCTGGACTTTTTCTCTCTTTTTCTTGGTCATTCTGACTAGGGGTCCATCAATATTGTTAATTCTTTCAAAGAACCAGCTTTTTGTTTTGTTGATGTTTTTTGTGATATTTTTGTCTACTATGTCCTATATTTGGACTCTTATTTTGGTAATTTGGATTCTTCTGTCAAAGTTGAGGTTTGTTGGTCTTCTCTTTCCAGTTCCCTTAGGTGATTTGTTAGGCTCTGCACTTGTGATCTTTCCGTTTTCTTGATGTGTACTCATAGAGATATAAATTCGCTATGAGGTTTTGGTAAGGTGTTTCTCTATGAGGTTTTGGTAATATGTTTCTTCATTTTCATTTGTTTCCAGGAATCTTTTCATTTTTGCTTTGTTTTCAGTGTTGACCCAGTAGTTGTTCAGCATCACGCTGTTTAGTGTCCATGTCTTTGCGGGCTTAGGGGAAAAGTTGTTGGTGTTAATATTTATTTGTATTCCACTTTGGTCCGAGAGTGTGCATGTCAAGATTTTTACCTGATGGAATTTTTTTATGCTTGATTTTTGGCCAAGGCTGTAATCAATCTTGGAGCACATTCCATGTGGTGATGAGTAGAATGTATATTCCATGGTTGCTGGGTGGAATAATCAGTAGGTATTTATTAAGTCCATTTGGTTGAGTGTCAAGTTTAGGTTCTGGATCCCCTTGTTGATTTTTTGCCTTGATTATCTATCTAAGGCTGTCAGTGGGTATTCAAGTCTCCTGCTATAATACTGTTAGAGTCAATATCTTTTTTAAATTTACTTAGTCGTTGCTTTATAAATGCAGGTGCTCCTATGTTGGGTACATATATGTTTAGGATGACTATTTCTTGTTGATGAATTGAAACTTTTATCATTATGTAGTGTCTTTTTGCATCTTTTTAAATTTTTGATAGCTTAAAGGTTGTTTTGTCTGATATTAAGATTGCAACTCCTGCCTTCTTTTGTGATCCATTTGCCTGGAAACTCATTTTCCATCCTTCAACTGTGAGTCTGTGTGCATCCCTTATAGTGAGATGAGTCTCCTGGATGCAGCAAATAATTGGATCATGGTTTCTTATCCAGTCTTCCATTCTGTGTCTTTTCAGTGGTACATTTTGTCCATTCACATTCAGGCTGATTATTGAAATGTGATTGTTTATTGCTGTCATGAGGTTCTTATAAAGTTTTTTCTTTGTTTGCTTGTTTTCTTTTGGCTTTGTTGCTAATGTTTGTGTGTGTTTTCAAGTTTCTTGTTGCACTATATTCTCTATTGATTCTGTACTCTGCTGTTCTCTTGGGAAGTATGTGGTCATTCTTTTTTTTTTTTTCTTTTCTCTGCTTAATACCTTTTCAAGTATCTCCTATAGAGCTGGTCTGGAAGCTGTATGATATCTTAGGGATTGGATATCTGGGAAGGATTTTAATTCTCCATCCCTGATGAAACTGAGCTTGGCTGGATATGAAATTCTTGGTCAAAATTGTTTATCTTTGAGGAATTTGAATATAGGGCTCCAATCTCTTCTTGCTTGTAGTGTTTCCACTGATAGTTCTCTTTCTATTCTGATTGGTTTTCCCTGGTAGGTAGTCTTACCTTTCTCTCTTGCTGCCTTTAGGAATTTTTCTTTTGTGCCTACTTTGTGTAGGTGAATTACTATGTGTCTAGAAGTTGGTCTTCTCATTTGATGTCTTGTGGGGGTTCTCTGTATCTCTTGTGCTTGGATGGTCACATCTTGGGTGAGATGGGGAAAGTTTTCTTGGATTACTTCTTGGAATACTTGCTCCCAGTTTTTCTCCATTTCTCTTTCTTCTTCTGGGATACCAATCAGGTGTAGATTTGGTCTCTTGATATAATTGCACACCTCTTGTAGGTTTTGTTCTTTCTTTCTGAGTCTTCTTTCTATGTTTGCTACAGATCGAATTAATTCCAAGTTCTGGTCTTCAAGTTCTGAGAGTCTTTCTTCAGCTAGATTAATTCTGATTTCCATGCTTATCATCTTGTTATTTATTTCCTGGATGAATTTTTTTGTTGCCAAAATCTCTGTTACAAGTTCTTTCAGTTTTGCATCTTGTCTTTCTTGGGTCTTATTCACTCTTTCCATCCATTCCCTGATCCCTGTCATATTCTGGGGTCAGTCATTGGTGACTTCCATTGCTTGGGCTCCAAGATCTGATTTTTCAGGAGTTTTACCTTTGGTACACTTGAAATTGCCTGAAGCCTTCCTTTAGTTTTCCTCATTTTTGACAGCTCTCTTATTTTTTCTCTTTAGTTCTGTTATTCAGTGTCAGTGGGAGAGATTTTCCATTCTGTTGTTTGCTAAGCCCTCTATTCCTTCCTGATCTGGGCTCTGAATTTGTTCTATTTGAAATGGGATGGTGGATGGGAAGCTTTGTTTCTTATAGTTTTTGAATTTCAAATAAAGTTGGAGATGGGGCTCTAGGATTCAGAAACTACTTGCAAATTGCAATGTCACTTATTGTTGTATGTGTTCCCTGAGACCCACTCTCCACCACCACTCTATATTATGATGCAAAGCAGAAACCAATGCAAAAAACAATTGAACACACACACACAGACACACACACACACACTGCAAAACAAACTGGAATAACAACGAAGTGAAACAAAACAAACAAACAAAAAAACCAAGAAAACTAAACACACACACACACACACACACACACACACACACACACACCCCTAGCATAAAGTGAATAGAGAAGAGAAACAGAAAGACTGGAGGTGGGGGGAAGAATGGAATTCAGGCTGAACACTCACTCATATATTAACATACATCTTAACTATAAAAAAATGAAAATTAAGAAAAACCTAGAAGAACAAAAGAGCAAAAACAAACCAACATTAACAACAAAATTGAAAGATGAACACTCAATCATTCACATACTCCCATAAACAGGAAAGAAAAAATATTTTTTGAGGGGAGCAGATCAAACCCTCACATACATATTCATGCACAAAGGAAAAATATTTTTAAAATAGATGAACTAATAAACAAGCAGTCAAGAAAATATTTTTAATTGAAAATTAAAAAAAAAAACCTGCCCTCTTGTGGCAAGCTCTGTAATTGTTCCTCCAATCGAGTCTCTTACAGAGCCACCTCTTTCACTCCTCAGTGTCTGAAACAGGGAAGAAGGAGGGGTAGTGAAGGTGGGTGGGGCTGAGGTTCTCCCCTCCCACTCTTGTATGGTCAGGGAGATCACCTCTGGTGGGGAGGTATGGGATTTTCTCTTTCTCAGGTATGCACTCATGGTGGGGGGTGGGGGAGAGTGCCCCAGCCAGGCCTATCCTGGAATGGAGTTCTCCTATTGTGACTGACATCCAGGCTCTGCCTGGGTTTGTCCCTCTCAGTGGTGACCAAGCTGTGTGGGTCTGTCATTCAGAGGATTGCTAGGGAGAAGGGGGGTTGGGTCAGCCCCAGACTCACCACTGATCTCTTTGGAGTTCTTCCTCTTCCATTTCTGGCCACACTCTTTGTCCCACAGCTGGATCAAGGTAGGGTTTGGGGCACCTGGAACTCAGCACTTGTCAGGTCCCTCCAAAGTTTGTGCTTTCAGGATATTCCCTCTGGGTCGCAATCAGTCCCTGAGTAGTTGATCCACTAGTCACAGAGATCAGGTCTGTTGCTCCATGGTGAGTGAGTCAGAGCACTTTTCTGCCCTACCTTCAAGATAGTGGTGGGGTGCCTCTCTTGTCCTCTTCCATGGGACTTTAACCCTGGAGTTCCTCCACAGTTCCTACTGCCAGTGCCCTGCCGGGCACTGAAGTGGTGAGGCAAAGCCAGGAGCTAGCAGTCTCTTTCCTGCTACACCGATGAGGGAGAGGCTGGGGCAATGTTTTCTCCCCATGGCTTTTGTCCATTAAAAAAAAAAATAATGGGACTCAGCTTCTGTGACCTGGGCAGAACCAGGGACACAGCAGAGAAACTGCAGCACCAGTTGTTGCACCAGGGACCTAGTCACTTACTCATGAGCCCCCACTTAGACAGTCTTTTCCAACACTTTCTTCCCAGGGAGGGTTTGTTGATTTTTTTTTTTTTAAAGAAAAAGAAAATAGCACTCGGCTTCTGCATCCTGGGAATCGCTAAGGTCCAAGCCCAGCAGCTGTGGCACCAGCCACTGCACCAGGAGAGCCCTGGCCTCCAGATCCCTAGCCCTCACTGTCAGCCACTGGTGACACACCCACTCGCTCACTAGTGTGTACACAAAATTTTCCATATGCTCACTCACACGGGGACTCACATAGTCCTACTAGCTTGGCTACCATCTTCCTGACCCTTTTCTTTACAAAGATTTCTAAGCTGACATTTATTTAGCTGTTTAAAATTATATGTTTTTTTCTTAATATATTTTCTAAATATACTTTTGTTTATTCATTTTTGTAGATTGTTATGGATTTATTTTTAATCTAGCACTCATTGATTATAGATTTAAAGACAAGGATTCCACATATTATAAACAATTAAAGCTGTCTTTCCCTCCCTTATATATAATGCTTCACTTGTCTTGATGATTAATTGCTCACTATGTTCAAAGTGTAATGTCCTTTACTAAAAATCATCATGTTAGCCTCTTAGATCTTTTTCATTGATGGATACAGAAGTTTTCTGTATCTATTTATATTTATGCCTGTATACTTTATAGGATATTATGGCCATATGTCCACAGTTCCTAAACTGTGTGCCAAGGCAAAATTATAGGGATGTCATGGGATGTCTTCGTTTTTCAAGGGAAACAGCAAATTTAGCATACCTCAAATACTATGCAAATCACTCACGCAAGGTAACTTACAGTTTCAACGTTATCTCACACTTTTTTATAGAAGATGTCACATTTTTGTGAAACTAATTTCTGGCATTAGGGCACATGTCCTACTAGTAAGTAACTGGTTATTTGGCAATGAAATAAAAATATTAGTTTTTTTTTCCTTTTATGTGAATTTTTTTCAAAGGGTTACTAAATTATTGAGCTATAAATTCTTAAGTTGTTTGGAACTAATGGCACCAATATGCCTTTTACTCTAGGAGGACTGGGAAAAATTTGCTCAGATACTCAGGCCACCATGCATAGAAGACATTTGGTAAGAACTGCCACACATCCTTAGAGAATAAGTTAATGCCAAGTGCTTTCTTCCAGGTGTATCAAAATGAACTTTTTCAGGTTTCAGAGGCAAATGCTCATACTGGTTTGGAAAAAAAAGAAGTTTTAAATAGACAGATTTTATTCTTTTATCTATGGCATTGTTCGGCATATTTAAGTTCTCAATCATTGCTTTTTTTAGTTAAATTATTTCAGGTCTTGTTAACAAAGGGCTATGAGAAACACTGATGGAAAAGAGGGGGGAGGGGAAATATATATATATATATGATGCAGATCTATATATAACTACACATTGGAAGGCACAGCAGTACACCCTTCAGTTTAAGTGAAATGGTGTTCTCTGAAGAATAATAAGACGGTCAGAGCTTTTATCAAAAGGAGAAATATTGCATATCGTTCTTTGAGAAATTTCATTGGCACCGGTAAGTTTTGGAGGAGCTGGCAGGCTCTGATTGCTAAGTGATGGCAGTGAGTAAAACTAGTCTGAGAGTTGCAGCAGGTCATTTCAGCAGTCATTTGATAAAACTGCTTTCAGGTTAGAGCAGATGTTTTCAGCTGCCAGGCTTGCAGGGAATTACTTTTCTGAATCAATGTTTTGTGCCCTGAGTGCTTTTCCCCCCTGGTTCCTCAACTATTTTTCTTGGATACAAGAATGACCCAATTCCTATGATCAACTTTCATCGTCTAAATTTTCTTCATAGATGAACTCCTCCATTATTTTTTTTTTCACTGTGGTAGAGACTGGTAAGATTTTTCCTTTTGTATTATCTTCTTCTTCCTGGTAGTGGTGCCAATATTCTTCTGATTTTGAGTTGGCATCTATCTGCTTTTTTAAATGTTGGCAGCCTCTCTTGTGGTGGGGTGTGGTTTGTCACTATGTTCACATGAATGAATGTGAGCCTAAGTGACGCGTTCAACTTTCAAGTCACCCTCCATTCAAAAACTTGCCAGGAATTTCCTTTCTTTATCACACATGGCTGATGTTGGAACACAGCAGAGATATTGACTCCTGTTTAGCCATTCAGGTATGAATAAAACCTTCATAAAGAAAAAAAATACAAAAAAAACCCTCAGATTCTTAAACAAGGTTGTGAAGCAAAGCCTCCTCAAGTTTGGACTAGCTAGACTGGCAAATGATAGAAAAAAATGAATTTTTATCTTATATAACTTACCTTAATTTTAGACTCTTTGTTGCAGGCTAATTTTTTTTTTTTTTAAATCTCAGTACACTTAATATTTACATTATGTTCTTTTTGTGTGACTACAACTGTCCATAGTATTGGAGCCCAAATTAAGCATTTCCTCATAGAAAAGCATGGTTATATTTTCTGTTTGGTTCTTAGCCAGTTTTTCAATAAAGCATTGTTTTGTTGAAATTTTTGCTCATTGTAGCACATAAAAACTTATATAAAGATAAATAATAATCAAAGATAATTATGGATTCTGGCCGATTATTTCCCTTTTTCTAATTACTTGTGAGTACATCAGATTTTACAACCTCAACGAATGTTTTTAATAAAACCAAGACATGAAAGTCTAATATGAACAGATACCTTGTGTCTCCCCTGAGTCCTTATACAACTGATCAAACAAGCACCAAAAAAAAAAAAAAAAGATTCAATTTCAAAATGTTAGTGAATTACAGATATTATATGAGGTAACTTGAAGAAAAATAGTGTAAGTGGTTTTCATTATACATCAATAAGCAACTCTTCCCTTTGGACATCTCCATTTTGATCACAATGTTCTTTTAGTTTCTGCCTTTTGAATCTTTTTTTTTCCTTTTACTACAGCCTATATCATCTCTTTTATTATTCATAATATTCATCTTTGATCCTTACTTAGACACTATTATGTAGATAAGCAAGAAGCCCAGCAGTTAGCATAGTCTACCACATTCTCTTAGAAAGCAGATCAATTGAGCATATCATCTCTGGTTTTTCTTGCCCATGCTTAAGCATTGCATTCATTTGTTACATGCATAAAATTTCACTGTGTTCTCCTCTGTTATAGTTTTTAAATATGTTCACCCACCCTTGAACACTTATTCCTCAAAAAGAACACTTGACTGTGAATTGTACTACCAGTATGCAATATGCTCATGTAACAAAATGTATTTGTACCCCTTGAATCTAAAATAAAAAGAAATATAATTTTATCTTATATTTACAGATATAGTTATTTCTTTTAAAGCAAGCTTGTTTTCTATTCAGTTCAGTGAGGTATGTCTACTTTCACCACCCCTCTCATAGTTCTACTACTTGCAAAATCCCCACAGAAAACTACCTTATTCAATTTTACTTACAGGTAAAATTTATTTTATTTCGATAAATAAGTAAAATAGATTTCTATTCAACTTTTAAAGTTATCTTTGCAATTTTGCTTTGCCCTCTTTTCTCACTTTGTTTTCAGAATCATTATTTAATTTGGGTGTATGTTTTGTTAAAGGTTGAATCTATAAAATAATCAGTGTCTCTAAACTCTTGATGTTAAAATAGACCGTATTACCTTTACATTGGTTATGTGTCTTCTGATTTGTGTCTCTGGTTTAAAATATAATTTTCATGCTTATGTTTATATCGCAATTTGAAGTATCATAGAGAGTGCTACAATTATGCTTCACATTACTGAATTATTTCCAAAATTAAGTCTGCTGATAATATCATTCACAATCGTTAATAAAATTTTTAATACTGGAAGAAAGAACATGGTCTTCGGGACATCTTTCCAAGGACGACGGTCAGTTATTAAATTAAATCATTAAAATATTTTTGTAATCCAGATGTGGTGGCATGTACCTGTAGTTCCAGCTACTTGGAAGGCTGAGGTGGAAGGATCTCCTGAGCCCAGGAGGTCGAGGCTGCAGTGGCTGTGAACATGCCACTGCATTCCAGTCTAGGTGATGGAGTGAGATTCTGACTCCAATAATAATAATAATAATAATAATAATAATAATTTTATGAAAAGTGGTATGAAAGGCTCAATAGGAAAATATATTTTATTGACAAAAACAGCAAATATGAACAGGCTAATGTTTAATTTTATAAACAGTTTTTCAAAAACATTACATAACTAATGTTCAAAATGTCATGGGAAGGATAACATTAACTTGAAAAGAATAAATATGAATATGATAAAAATATCATCTAGAAGAAAAGTTAGAGATATTGTGAAAAGGTGATTTTTTTTCTATGTATGAGGAAAATAGTCTCTTTTGTTTTTTTGATGCACCTATCACTTATTTTCTGGAATATTACTGGTTAACACATTCATATATGTTTATAAACATTATTTTCCTTTATTTTTAAAGTATCACCCCATTTACCCAGCAAGTCATGCTTATAATCTATTTTCCTGGAATATTTTCTGCTTTTGATACAATTTAATAATCTTTCTTTTATGAGCTTTCAGCAAGCTAGGAATAAAAGAAATATTCCTAAATCAGATAGAGATCATTGACAAGAAACTCACAACTAGCATCATGCTAAATGCTAAATGCTGAAATCTTAAACAATTATCTCTTCAAAAAAGGTATTAAGCAAGGTGAAAGACAAGGAAGGCCACAATTGCCACTTCTTTTTTTTTTTTTTTTTTTTGAGTTGGTGTCTCACTCTGTCGCCCGCCCAGACTGG
The DNA here is from genome assembly GCF_000164805.1 of Carlito syrichta. Classification (NCBI taxonomy): domain Eukaryota; kingdom Metazoa; phylum Chordata; class Mammalia; order Primates; family Tarsiidae; genus Carlito; species Carlito syrichta. Next base: position 100,312 of record NW_007256078.1, read on the forward strand.
AGTGCAGTGGCCGCTCCCGGCCACCGCAGCCTCGAACTGCTGGGCTCCGGCCATCCTTCCGCCTCAGCCATCCCAGTAGCCGGAATTACAGGCATGCGCTACCACCCCCGGCTGATTTTTTGATTTATTGTAGAGATGAGGTCTCGCTGCCCAGGTGGGTCTCGAACCCGCGGGCTCAGGCAATCCACTCACCTCAGCCTCCCAAAGGCGCAGGATTGCAGGCTGAGCCACCGAGCCCGGCTGCCACTTCTATTCAATGTTGCAGTGGAGTTGCTTGCTAGTAAGTCAGGTAAATAAAAGAAACAAAAATTCAAAGAAAGTATGTTACCTTTTGTAACGCAGCAGCCTTAATCTGAGAGAGTTTGTGCATAATGTTTGCCAGTTCCAAAGAAGTCTCCCAGAGGTCCAGCAGGGAGAGACATTGGTTTTTAAACGTATGAAAGGGCACCAGTGGCAGCAGTTGGGTGAAGAATCAGTGCTTCGAAACAGTATAGCAAACATTCAAGCTAGTTAACTACTCGAATTCCTATATCGTGTTTTCAATCACATTAAGAGTTATGACTACATTATATTTAGGTTTCTTGGTTACCTGCATCCTGTGACTTCCTACTGGGAATATACGCATATCCTGCAGTCAGTCTTGGCTACAGGCTGCTTCCTGGGGGAGAGAGAAAGATGCAAAATATAGAGGAAAAAAAGACAATGTCTGGGCAATTATCTCACAAGTTCATTCACACATCATGTAACTGTTATATAGAATATCCAAAGGACTATTCAAAAAAACCATTCCAACTAATATTTGACTTCCTCAAGATTAATATACAAGATAAATATACAAAAATTCATAGTATATCTATATACTAGTAAGATTGCATGCAAAAGCTCAAGAGTAAGAACATTAAAATCTACCCAAAACCATTATTAATCAAAGAAATATGAGTAAAATACTCCTACAGTCTCATCAGCAGAGTGATAATTAAAACAAAACAAAACAAAAACTGACTAGTGTTGGTGAGAATGTGAGCAGCAAGAACTATTATGTATTATATTAGCAATACAAATAGTACAACCACTTTGAAAAAAAAAGGAAGTTACTAGTAAAAAACTTATGAAAAGAAGCACATACTAGCTGGTATCAGGGAAGTGCAACAGTAATGTAATACCATGTCACAACCTTTGATAAAAATTAAACAACCTAATAGTATAAAACAATTCTAATGACATAAAAAATGAGGAAATATAAATAGATATACTCATTTTGGAGAGAAAGTGGGCAATATGCATGAAATGTAAGGATATTTTCAACCTACCAAAGAATAATTCTTCCTTTAAGTACAAGCTATAAAAAAGATTCTGTGGCAACCCTTTTGGGCCTCCTCCCACTGTGGGAGCTTTTTTGTCCTCAATAAATTCTGCTTTTGCAAAACAAAAAAAAAACTTACATTTATGTAGATTTTTATTACATATAGAAAGAAAATGTACTAAAACCTTGTCAATGCTTTGACTATTTGTGTTTTCCTATTATATAATTGTCTATTTTTTATTGAACGTTTGTTTTGTCTTAATATTTTACAGGAATTCTTTATTAATACTGTTTATCCCATATTTTGCAAATATCACCATCTAGACCGAAACTTACCTTTAATTTTCTTTATGATATTTTTAGGCTTACTAGTATTACAGGTATTATAACCATAGATAAGTAGATTTATTTTTATGCTATGCATTGCAATTTCTGAATCTTGCTTAATGAAATGCTTTATATTTCTACATTTTAGTATATATAAACTAGTGATCCAATTCTATGTATTTTAATCTTTTCCCAATGTTGAAAACCAATTGTTCCAAAATTATTTGTTAAAAGGACCATTATTTCTTGATAGATTTTTAAATCCACTTTTGTTAAAATCAAGGTTTTTATATAGACTATGAAGGACTTCCTTCCAAAGATTAGTTTCAATAAATTATTAAGCCTGTTACTACTCCGGTGAGCATTTTCTGTTAATGGTCCTAAAACTCTCAGTAGCACTTATGTATAGTCAAGTTTGTTAGAAGTAAATTCATTAAAAAATCAAGCTTGCAATAAATATTTAATCATTTTGAATATTTTTAAATACTCAAGATATAATTTATGATTGATTTGTACTTTTTTTGCTAAACTTGGAAAACTTTCGCCATAAAGCTTAGATGCTAAGTTTGTCATATTTTATCATTAAATTTTAATAAATTTGATATTTGAATATATCAATGTGAGGATTTATAGCTTTTAAAATATCTTTGTTTTAGATTTTGCAAATCTGATTGTAATATCTATTTCTTAATATATGCTACTGTTTATTTAGTATTTATAGAGTTCATTTAAAAACCTTAAAACTTAATTTTGACTTTGAATTAAATATTTAAAAATTTAAAACCTGCTAGATATAGTTACAGGGATGTCTGTACATGTGCGTTTTTGTAACTACTTCAATATACTGTGTTAACAAGCTTTAAATGTAATTATTTCCTCCCACATCGATACCTTGTATCTAATATTTTCTCACTCATGCTTTATCTATATTTTACAATATAATTTACTTACTAATCTTTAATTTATTAGATTCATAGAATTGTTTATTTTTTGGTCAGCTCTTTAAGATTGAACTAAATTAGCAAATTCTGATGTTAAAAAATGATTTTTAAATAATAAGATCTATTTATCGATCTCTAATCTATCATACATTATCAAGCTTTGCTTGTAATATTTTAATTAGTTGTGTTTTACATTTGTGTACAAAAGTAAGGTTGCTTTAAAGTTTAACTTTCCCGAACTGTGTGTATATATATATATATATATAGATATAGATATAGATAGATAGATATAGATATAGATATTTCAGAATTTTATTAGTTTTAAACAAAGTGTTAGAGAACTTCTATCTTTCCTAATTATCTCAAATTTTTTGCAGAGTATAATAGGTTATATTTGTCTTGACATTTTGGCAAATTAAATGTTTAAACTGTCTGGAATTCTGCTTATTTGCAATTATTATTACATCAGTTTTTTCAATACTTATATTCCTGAGTAATATTTTTGTGTTTTTTTTTTTTCTTTTCTGTCAAAACTTATACATTTCTTCTGGTTCAGAGATAAGCTAATTGTTTCTGTAAGGGCGCAAATAGAAATATTTTTGCCTTTGTAAATCAAAAGTTTGTCATTACTAGGCAATTCTGTCATTTTAGCTCAAAAGCAGCCATAGACAATATGTAAACAATGGCTATGTCCTAATAAAATAAAATTAAATTAAAATAAAAGCAAATGAAGGACTGGATTGATACATGAGTCATAGTTTGCCAGTCTTGGCTCTAGATTTTTCAAATAGTTGTTACTTCTCTTTTTTTCTTTGTGTCACTTGCTTTTTCATATGGAGTCTTGTGTGTGTGTATCTTCTGTACTTGTTTTACAAACAAGCTTAAACAAGGTTTATATAGCTTATTCATATTTTCACACATAGCATTTGATTTGATAATATTTCTGATTGTTTAATATTTTCACATTTAAAACATTTTTCAATTGTTATTTTATAGGCTCTCTTTATATAACTTGAGACTTTAAGATTCTAATATATACACATAAGATTAGATATTACCTGCTAATACCTGCTTAATTGTATTGTGCAAATTTTGATTTATAGACATTGTTTGTTATTCAACAATAAGTTTAACAGAAAATCTAAACTGAACTGTATTCTCCATGGGGACAAAAAGGGGAAATCAGTTTCTATACTTATGGTAGTGTTATTTTCCCCCGCTTTTCACATTTCTATTTCTTAATCCTGAGAGTGTCACTCTGGGCTTTCTTAAAGTTCAGTATGCTGGCTTTATGCTTATTTAGACAGGTGATTGAAATATACTGTCATCTAGGGTCAGGTCTTCTCTAATTAGGCTGGAACATCTGGTCTCCCTCAAGTGTCTATGTTAAATGGCTTATTATTAATTTTGTATGTTAATGATTTGGAACCCTTTAATTTTATGAAGCCAGCAGGGTTATTATTTTTGCCAATGACCCACATTACATGAAAAAAGAATCACTATAAATTAAATGTTTTTTTTTATGTAGTAAGAACGTTGATGTGATACAAATCTTGCTCAAAGTTGCCTGTCAACATTTAAAAAACTAATTCAATGATTATAGTTTGAATCTGTAAAGAATATTTTTGATAAAAATAAAATCAATGAATTATATAATTATATAATTTGAATATCCAATTCCAAGATAGCTATTTTCTCAAAATAGGTAGGGAGCTCTATATAGGAATACATTTAAGTATATATATATGTGTGTGTGTGTGTATATATATTTTTTAGGGCAATAAACCAATAAAACTGAATTTTTTTCCCAAAATGTTTAATAATTTTTACATAGCAACATTGAAGAGATTTTTCAAAACCAGTGTTCTGAAATGGCAGTTTAGAATATTTATTCTTGGATTAACACTGCTTTAGGACTATTTTATATCTGTCAACATAATTTGCTTAAAAAATTTCAAGATCACCTTGAGAGTATACACTAGAAAGCTATTATTTATATAAATATATGGATACGATGCTGCCTTATGTTGCTGGAACCAAGATTTCATCTCGTATAATATTCTGACAACTGCCTCCTATGAATCATTCACACATTCAAAATGTTAATTTGCTTGAATTCATTTTTCCTAGTTTTCCTGCAAATTGTTCCCATTCGGTATAGTTTATTACTTGCCAAATCTCCAAGTCTCATTAAGATTAAACTCGGTTGTCCTTCTTTGTTCTTTGACTCTTCTCTATTTTGTATATAGCCAATACACGTTCATGTCTCAATGTAATTCACTGGCTGCTAAGAAGAAATTAAATATCTTTTATCTGAAACTTGATGTATGGTTGCTATTGTTACTGCATTTTTTAAATACAATTTTTGACATTATTTAACAGCTCTAACGTTATGGTAGAGGCAGTCATTCTGGAATATAGAAAGAAATAAAAACAATGATGTGCATTTTTCTCATGTAAATGTGTTATATATCAGAGATGCTGCCAACTCTTACTCATTTTCATCTGTAAATTAAATGCAGAACCTGACTGGCATGTATATTCTATATATCTCACCTTCAAAATCTCAGTAGATATTCTATTTCATTATGTATATATAGGTATCCATCTGGTACATGACTTTTTTTATATCTAATCCCAATATTCAGACTATATTGCTTCTATTTCAAAATAGTTCTGACAAAACTCATGCTATCCTTATACCAGCAGTGCTATAAAACTCTCAGTTTCCAGAATTATGTTTCCAAATATTTGGAGAAAAATCTGAATTGTCACACTCCCTGTACATCTTGTGGATACATTAAGTTAAATATATAATATATAAATTACATACATTTGTAGCAGGCTTAAAGATAATTAGACCTAGGTTTTGGTGGATCTCCATATGAATTTGAACTTTTAGAAACATAATTAATATATTTGACTAAAAAAGAGTAACTGAGGCAGAAGATGAGTTAAAGCTTTACTGGAGAATGTTATGTCACTGAAGCTGGAGGAAATAAAAGAGGAAAGAGGCAGCCAAGAAAAGAAAGCTAATACCAAAAGGTGTGTTTTCAAACTGTCCACCATTCTCAAAATGACAGTTGATGGCTGTCTCTTGTGGACTTTTGGAAATAGTCAGGGTGAAACTGTCATATTTTTTGGGGAGCGTGGGAGGGAGAGGAGATTGCAACAAATTGTGAGATATTTGCTAATTAATCCTCTTGTTCTTTTAACTGGTCAAAGATAGCTGCATGATCATTATCACTCTTGCAATTCTAACTTGTGGTAGCTGGACTGTCACAAGGCCACTTTAGGAGGACAAATTCAGAATTTTAACCAACTCACTTGGATGATGCAGATTTTTCAGGTCAGCCTGGGCTTCAGGAGTGCCAGCTCAATGGGTCAGTCATCCAAGACCCAGAGAGGTTCATGGAGGGGCTGGTAAGCCTAGCCCCACAAGTGTCAGCTCCAATGGGCTGGTAAGCCAAGCCCTGAGAGTGTTGCTGATTTGGTGGGCTGGCAAGCCTAGCCCCTTGGGTGTCTCAGCTTCGAGTCTCGACTTCCTCCGGCAGCTCTTCTGGTTCAGCTGACTCTGCTGGTTAGCAAACCAGCCTCTGGGGTGCACGGCTCTTTGACTCTGACAATCTTCTGCAGCTCTTCAGGTCACAGCTCTTCAGAGTCGAGGTTCTTGTCTCATGCCCAGAAGGAATGAGGGACATGGACAGCTGGAAAGTGTGTAAGCAGGATTTATTGAGAGGACAGAAGAGCTCCCATGGTGAGAGGGGTCCAAAAGGGGTTGTCCATCTGGGGCCAAAACCTGGTGCTTGTATAGCCCTAAGTCCAAGTCAACTGACTAGCACTAGCTGTAAGCTATAGCTGTTCTGATTGGTCAGTATTAAGGTAGGGTCTAATGGTGAACCCATCGGTTGCTTTTTGGTCCCAGCAGTGAGTACCTAAGCTCTAGCTTGAGAGGCTTGTAGGGAGTTGTTTACCAATGCTGAGCCTGAGAGGCCTCCCCACATTGTTACCAGAGGACCCGCCTGTCAGTCTGACTAGCCTTTCTCTAGCTATCTCCTGTCTCATAGACATGGTGACTTCTCATTGTCTGTCAGTCATCAGTATATGGGTATATTATTTATTTGCTTCCGAGTGACAGATTATCTCTATATTTAGTAACTTAAAGCAACAAATACTTATTTTTTCAGTTCTCAGGGGTCAGAATAGTTCAGTTGTTGACTGGGACTGTTCTTAGAGATTGAATTTATTCATTTGTGTTTATTAAATGCATGTATTGTTCCTCTCTCTTTTCTTCCCCACTCAAGTGGTGATCTAATTGAGAAACCGATGAAAGTGTGAGGAAAGAAACACAAAAATACAATCCGTATTAATAAAAATACTGATGTGCTAAACTGTAGTTTGCATTTATGGTCTTGTGTATTTCCTAATTTCTCTAGAATTAGGCAATTTTGGTGATCTAGTCATCACCCGTGCTGGGAGATTATAGATTGGTATAGCCAAGTTTATTCATAGCTGCAAGAAATTCAGAAAATAGACTCTCTCCTATCAGAACAGTAAGAATCAAAAATATGCAAGTCCAGTTCCTTCCTCATTTTAAACTCAGCAATTGGCTAGGTCACTCTTCCAATGTGTGGGATGACGGAGAGTCATCCGGAATGCCACTAATCGCCAAAGGTTGTACCAGCACATAGAAATAAACATAGAAGGAAAAACAATACTTTTATTTAATGATGGTAAATGAATAGAGTTAAATGTTGCAATAAGTACGACACATAAGCAATTATGAATATTGGTAAAATATGATAGAGTAGCTATTCATTTTGACATTATCAAAATGCCATATAAATTGAAAGATCATAAGTGCTTACATTAAGGTTCATTTTTGGAAAAATTTCAGTGAAAAATAAAAGTTTATATTAGGTTACTACTGACACATTTTGTGCATTTTGCATCAGGCTATCTTTGAACTGTTGGCATCTTTGTATTATTTAAACTGGAAGAAGTGAAAAATAAGATTTGTAGTAAAAGAGGAATTACAAACAAAAAACTAAAATTATATGGTTTACCAAGTCTTTATGAAGCTCAGTAGTTAATAACTTACTATAAAGAAATAGAAGTCAACCAAAGAAAATTTTAGATTACTTTTTATTAAATATAAGTTCTTAGTACAGTCAATTATGCTATTTTGTTGTGAAATATAAACCCCATTTAAAAAAAATATTGTAACAATAGTCTTTTTTTGCATTAATGTAACCACCTGGTGGCACTATTGATTAAACTTGGAAAAAAACCCTAAATTTTTGATAAGTCCTTTATCTTAAAAGGACTTATTATATTAAATATTCTATATCAAAATTATATGTGATTTCTGTGCTATTGCTTTGAGTATAGCAAGTCTGGAGGCCAGTTGCTAAAAAAAATATTGAAAATTATTAAAAATTTTAAAATGTAAAAAAAAATTTATTTATACCTGCAAAATTTAAGATCTTACAAATAGTTGTGCTACTATTAGAAAGTGAGTTGAATATATTTATAAATATAAAGATTATGCACTTTTAATTTCTATACTTAATGAGAGAAATGATTCCAGATGGTATTTATTCATTAAAAATTAAGACAAAGAGCAGGAAATTATCTTAAAACTGAGAAAAAAATATAAACATGGAGTGAAAGTAATCAAGTTTTTATCCAGAGGAAAATATGGTTGTCTCACTTTAATATAAACTATAGTATATTTTTGGTTACAATATATCAACAATTTTCTAATTTCAGAACTGATTTGGATTACATTTTCCCCTATATTTATGCTAGCAGAATTGACATAGACTGTGCCAGTGATTATCATTCACGTATTTTTAAAGATTAATGTTTGAAATATAAACTTATTTAACCAAGGATCTTTTTGAAAGGATTTAGTTTGTGTTAATCTGTATGAATATGTTTTTATAAATAGTAATTATTTTGAGTCATATATTTTTAATAATGGCAAAAAAAGAATCTTTGCTAAGATGTTGTGTGGTTGAAATAATTTAAAATATCCTGAAAATAGTTACAACAAGTGAAAATAAATGACATTGCCTACTAAAAACTTTGGATGTTTTCATGTATGTTTATGTAGTGCTACTATAGACAGCTAAAGACAGAATAGGTATTTAGGTTATATTTACCTGGGCTTTGGTTTCTAAAGACTTAGAAAAGTTTATGTTGTGAGCATTTATTCTACATACATTCTTATATTTATGGATTAGAGTAGTCTGAATAAATCTAAGAAAAATGGAATTATTAAAATTCTAAACCTCTCCCTCACACACCTACATATGTACAGACGACTAAATTCAGAACTAGACATGTGTATGATGATTTTGAACACTTCTCCATTCCTTCTTATAGTGTATCAAGACATATATGTAGTTTTTACTTATGATAAGGTTATTATCATAGGGTAATATTATGCTTTAGTCTGTAAGGCTATTCTTTGAGCCACCGAATTTTAAGTGATTGTTCTACTGTGACAATCACCATACAATTATGCTTGCCTTTATTGGCAGAAGAAGATAACTGAACTGTGGTCTGTAGAGTTCAGTTACAGACACATAATACCAAATTCAAAAACTAAAACTAAGTGACTGAATGAAGCATACATGGTTTTGTCAAGGTCCTCTGCCATCCCTATTTTCAGGTATGTGGGTTGAACTAAATATTTTCTGAGATAGACAAATTACTACTAATCATAACTCATCGACTTAATTAATTGAACTTCTATACATGATGGGAAAATTAGTGCAGAAGCAAAAACATGGCAGACAAATTGTTCCATTATTAATAGCATCTTAGAGAAAGTCCTGGACATAATAAAGTTAGAATTATACTTTGTATTAGTCAGGCTTACTAAGAGAAACAGAACCAATGGGAAGTGTGTATATAAGCATATTTGGAAAAAGAGAGAGAGAGAGAAAGAGAGAGAATGAGAAAATGGCTTCAGTGATTATAGAGCTAAGAAGTTCCATGCCATCTATGTGCTGGAGTTTCAGGAAGGTTGGTGGTGTAGCTCAATGGCCTGAGAGCTGAAGAGTCAATGGTGTACACTCTAGGCCAAGATCAAAGGCATGAAAACAAGATTATCAAGAAGAGGAGAATATTAGTATTCAGCTCAATCATTCCATGTGAGAAATAATTCAAACTTCCTCTAACTTCTTGTTTATTCTGGCCCTCAGTGGATTGGCTGAGGCCCTCCCACATTGAAGGAAGGCCATCTGCTTCACCCAGTCCACCAATTTAAATGCTAATCTCCTCTGGAAACACCCTCACAGACACACCCAGACATAATGCTTAACCAGATATCTTGGCATCTAGTAGTTCAGTCAAGGTGACACCTAAAATTAATCATCACAGCTACTCCTCTCTGTGAAAGTAAAAGCTACAATCACAAATTGAAACCAGAAGACAGATGATACATACATGTGTTCTTAAACAATATTCCCTGACACTCTGAAATATTATGCCCTTACATTGGTTACACTGTAAATAATAAGTAATTACTTGCACAAGGTATACAAAAATCCCATTAACAAGAAAAAAATTGAGTTACATTGTATTTAACTAGAATTATTTTTTCACCAGTGATTTTGTTAGTAATGAAATTGATATTTTATAAAAATTAAGTGCATGTGCTTACTTTACAAATTTATAATCTGTACATTATAATTTATCAAATATAATTTGTAATATAATATATAGTCTCAATTAAGTGACTGCAAAGAATCCTGTAATTGTTTTTATATCTTGTTTTTCCGTACTCCAGATAAACAGGAGAGTAGCACAGAGTCAGCCATGACTATCCTCCACTCCTTAAATTTTAATAGACTGCTGAATTAACCATAATCCTTTCTGTCTACTACCTTAGGACTTAGGCTACCTGCTTCATATTAAATTCTTCCTGCAGTTACCCTTCACGTGGATAACTGCAGGCAATTTTAACGAGTACTTTTTCTGTGCATTTAACCATATTTTTTTACCTCCACATTTTCCTCTTGCAATTGGTCCATGCTGGAATGCTTTTCTTTCCTGTCTATTGAAATCAATGATTGTAGGAGACAATAGCTGGTTTTGAATCTTTTGCAATTTTGGAAAGAAATGCTTTTGACTAGATCTGATGATAATACGATGCTTGCAATGAATAAAATACCTCTGCCAACTTTCTTTTTTAGAAAGACATCTACATTTTCTAAACTATCTACTATTCAAATTTTCTTGACAGATTTTATAAAAGCAAGAAGCAAAGGAATATATTCTTACTGAGGAAAAAATCCAAATCACATAAACAGGATTCACTGAGACTTTCACTCATATTTCACAACCACTTTGTTCCCTATGCAGCAAACTTTCCCAATAAACATTCATCATATTTTGAATTTTTAAAATTTAATTTGGTACTGCATCTAAGTATATGTAACATTATTTCTCAATGCTCTTACAATAAACTAGCAGTAAATATGTACTGAATAAGCAAGGATGCAGGCAAAATATATTTATGTGTATTTAATTGAATCTCTGCAGTTATTGCATTTTTTCATTGAATTAACAAACATTTTCATGCATACTCTGTTCCAGGTACTGCTTTAGGTGCTAGGGAAATAGCAATTTTTCTCACATTTCTGTGGGGGTGAGTTATATGAGTTTTAGATCTTATATTCTGGCAGATATACTTTGGAATATTATGAACATTATCATGTCCAACAATGTTAATATTTTATTATTTTCAAAATTAAAATATGTTTACCTTGATCTAAGAAAATGGCATAACTCATACTGCTATTAAATGTGCATCTTAAATAAAAAATCACTGCATTCAGTACCTAAATTCATAAAACCTTTTTCTTTTTCTCGATACTTTAGCTTTAAGTTAATGTTCAGGCAGAAAAATGCTGTGATTTTATGGATATCAACCCCCACAAGCAATACAGACTCAGGAGATATCCCTGTTAAAGAGCACCGCAGCTGTGATTTATTAAATTAAACATGGTTCATGGCAATTAGCCATGGAAGTTTCCTTTAGGCCACTCTTCTGATCACAGAAAAATACGACACCAACCGCAGGAATTCCACCAATGGAGCTGCCTCTTTCCTGCAAAGTATCTACTCTTCTGGGTTCACCTGCTGTCTCTCAGAGTTCCCAGGGCCAGATTCTTCCTCAGATTTTTATCAGAACTATTTCTTACTACTCTTTCAGTTCAATATGGGCAAAAAATCTATTAAATACACTTTTTATATTTTTAGACTTTTGTTATTGCTTTTATTGCTATTTTTGTTGTTATTGTTTTTAAAATTCCAAATATGCAGTGGTTTACTTTGCCATGATCAGATCACAATAGTGTAAATGAAAATCTAAGCCACAGAGTATATATCTTTTAAGAAAACGTGAACTATAGTACTTACTAGTAATTATCACTAGTTTTGTTTTTTATTTCACCCTGGCCAGAAAACAATCTCTTTTTTTCCCCCTCTCATTTTTAAAATATTTTTCACTCTCACTGACATGAAATTCTTAAACTAGGTCTTGGAAATGCCAGCTAATACGTTTCATAGTTGTTACCAAAATGACCACTCTACCCTGAATCAACACTGAGCTTTTTTGTTTTTTCCAGCCTCTATGCATTTGCACCTTTAATTTTCTCTGCCCTAAAAGAGTCTTCCTCAAATATTCACATGACTGGCATTCACTAGTTTTGCAGCTCAAATATTATTTTCTTGGAAAGGCTCTCCCATGCCATGAATAGATCCTGAACTCACTGCTAGTAACTATCTAATAAGTTTAGTTTTGTATTGCACTTATCATTCTAGGGAACCATACCTTATCTACCCTGATCATCTAACTCTCACTGAACATAAGCCAGATGAGAACAAATCCTTATCTGTTTTTTTTTTCCTCAGGGAAGTGAGCTTGGCACAAAGTCGATTATACCTAATATTTATAAAATAGGCACGCAAAAACATTTTTTAGAAATGCTGAAATAGTCTCTGAGAAAGTCTACATATTCTGAACTTTTGAATTTTTTAGTAGTATAAATATAGTTGCAAATTACCAACACTATTATACTTCAGTCTTTTCTTTTGTTATGATCTGAAGTGTTTAAGTGTCTTTGCTGCTGTGAGTTTAGAAAGCCAAGAATATTGGGATTTATTTAGAGACATTGGGGGAAAACACTGGTTCTCGTGTATCGTCTGTGTGGAAAGCCTGCCCTCTTTGTATGATTAAACTTAAAGATACAGGTACATGAAGACCTGACGAGTAGAGTACTCACCTTCCCAGTCGTATCAAAAACTCATCTCTGGTGATCATGAGGTGATAGATGATGCTCAGAATACCCTTCCATCCAATATTAAATGTCTTCCTTTTTGTCATTGTACAATTCTCTGCTTTTGTCTTTTTGAATTAAAAGAAAGAAATTTAGAAAAGTCTTAGATTAAGAGAAAATTGTAAAGATAGCACAGAGTTCCCCTATACCCTGTACCCAGTCTTCTCTGTTATTAATACTTAAATTAATATAGCACAATTATTGCAGTTAATGAATCTATATGGCTATGTTAACTAAAGTTCATACTTCATTTAGATATCCTGCTACACATCTTTTTTCTCTTCTGGGATCCCATTTGGGATACAGCACGACATTTAGTTGTCATATCTCCTTAGGCTCAATTTGGCTGTGATGAACTTCTCAGACTTTCACAGACTACTTGTTTCTGATGGCCTTGAAAGTTTTGGGGGTGCTAGTCAGCAATTTTGTAGAGTGGCCCTCAAATACAATTTTCCTCATTTCTTCTCTTGAATAGACTGGGATTATAGATAAGGGGAGGGAGCAAGGATAGACTACTTATTTTATCTCAGTATATCAAGGATACATACTTTTAATATAACATCACTGTTGCTTTTATTCTTGATCAACTGGCTGAAGTAGGTTTGCCAGGTTTCTCTGCTATAAAGTTATTCTTTGTATCCCTTTTCCATGGAGTCACTATGTAGTGCCACATTAAAGGTGTGGACTCCACACTTCAGCAGTGGGGAGTTTGCCCTCCTTTTTGAAAGCTATCTACATAAGTTATTTAAAATCTTCTGCATGGGAGAATGCTATTTTTGCACATATATTTATTCAATCATGTATATTATTATGGACTTGTGAATATGTATTTATTTTATGGCTTGGGTTAGAATTTAAAATTCTGCTTTTGGTATTTCGTTGCTCAAAGTATACCAGCTTTGGCCATTGTAAACTCTGTGTCTCTTTGAGATACCACTTTACTTTGACTGTTTATTATTTTAGAAAAATTCCTGGCACTTTAACATGCTCCAGGCTCATGTTGTATATTTTCTGTCCCAGTCCTAAATTCAGCCATTTCTCCAACAAATTCTGGTTTCTTCTACTGGAGAATGGTATTAAGAAACAAGATTTGGGCACATTGTTTACTTGTTGCTGTTGGGATATCATTGCATCTAGGCCTTCTCAGTTAATAGAAAGTGGAAATATATGTGTGGATAGTAACATATATCTGAAATGAGTCTACATGTAACCATTTGTATCTACACTAAAGTAAGCATGAGTTCATGCTGATGTCCCCAACTCTTATACATTGCTGTTGAAGTATTCCCACCTCTTCTCTTTGATTATCTTATCATTCCAATAGTGAGAAATCTTGTACCCTTCCTCTACCCTCCATATACTTAATTATGTAATTCAAATATATGTATTTTGTCCTATCAGAATTCAGGGTTCTGATGCTTGCCTTGTACTCACTAAATTAATATAGATACTCCAGCTTTCTTTTGATTATTAACATGTGTATACTTTTCCCAATCCTTTATTTAAAAAAAAAAAAAGGCCTACACCTTTTTATTTAATGTGGGTATACAACCTATAGCAGAGTCTTTATCTACTCTGTAAATTTCTGCTTTTTAATTGGTGTATTTAGATCATTCACATTTTAAGTGATTATTAATGTATTTGGATTAATACCTACTTGCTGTAACTATTTTCTGTTTGTTGCATTTGTTGACCCTCTTCCTCATTTCTGTCTTTTCTGGCCTTCATTGAATATTTTGCATGCTTTTATTTTATGTATTTCCTAGCCATCTAAATTATACTCTGATTTTCTAGACATTGCCATAAAGTTTACAATAGAAATTGTTAAATAATTAAATCTACCTTCAAATTATAATATACTGCTCTACATGTAGTATAGGTATCTAATAACAGAATATTCCCAATTATACTCTTCCATGCACTGTTATAGATATCATTCATTTTACTTATTCATATGCTGTAATCACCCATTACATTTTTACTATTTTTACTCAAATTAAAAGGAAAGTAGCTTTTGGTAAAATAAAAGACAATATTTTATTTTTCTTTCATTAATTTCCCCTTCAACACTCTTCTTAATGCAGATCCAGGTTTTGACTTTAATCATTTTCAATCTCAAAGGCTTCCTTGTAAGTTTTCTTAAAGAGAAGTTCTGCTGACTACAAATTCCCTTTGTTTTTGTTTGTCTGAAAATATCTTTATTTCTAGTCCACATCAGAAAGATTATTTAGTGGCTATAAAATCCTTGTGTCAACATTTAAAATCTTTCACTGTGATAGACAAATTCTGAAGGGTCAACTTAAATTTTAGCTTTTGTCACTTAAATGTCAGGTTCCTCCTCTCTAGTTCCTTTTAAGATTTCTTAGTTTCTTTCTTTCTTTTTTCCAGTTTGAATATAGTAGGCCTAAGTAGACCCTGTTGTTCTCTGAGTTACCTAAATCTCTTGTTGGATGACTGTTAATTTTGTAAACTTCTTAGATTATTATTTAAAATATTTCCTCCATTGCTTTTCTCTCTTTCTTCTTCTTCTGCCTTTTATACATATATATATATATACCATCTTTTAAAATTATAAAATTGGCCCTTGCATTTTGGCTATTCCTTTCTCTCTTTCTCTCTTTTAGTTTTTAAATTTATTTTTGTCATTACATATTAGATTGGCAAGTTTCTATTGATCTACATTCAAGTAATTCCTTTAATGGCCACTTCCTGTCTGCTGATGTGCCAGTCAAGGTTGTTCTTTTAGTTACAGATTTTTTTTTTCTAATTTCTAGCATTTCTTTGATTTTTTTTTTTTTTTTTTAGAGTTTGCTTCTTTCTGTTTACATTACCCATCTGTTCTCACATGTTGCCCACTTTTTTGTTAGAGCCTTTAGCATATTAGTTATGGGTGTTTTAAATATTCTATGTGATAATTTCAGGTATACATAATACCTGATTTGGTTCTGGTGTTTTCTTTGTCTTTTTAGATTGTTTTTCTTGCCTATAAGCATGTCTTAAAATTTTTATTAAAAGCTAACAAAATGTGTATGGGCAAAAGGAAGTGAAGTAGATAGGTCTTTATTGTTTTAGACTTTATGCTAATTGTGCTGGGAGTTAGCTGTGTTTAATGTTTGCCGTAGGTGCCAGAGGAGTTAAATTTCTCCAATATTCTTTTCACATTATTTGTTGAATTTAGACTTTTCTAACTAATACTCTCAGAGAGAGTCTGTGTCTTTCAGCTCTTTCAGCTGTAACCTCTGCTATTATACTGGAGTCCTGTTGAAGTGATGGTAAATTGTGCAGTAGGGGAAAAATGCTATAATCTTATGATTAGATCTCAATCTTTTAGTGAGCCTGTGACCTTCACAAGTGCTTCTTATTTTATTTTTTGTTAAGGTAGGAAATCCAGAGGCGACTGAAGTAAATAAATGTCTCTTTTTCTCACCAAAGAAGGTTCTGGTTAAATCTTCTCCCCTGGATCATAGGTTTTTGTTAAGAACAATACTTTCAGAGCATTTCATGGTGGTCGTTCTTACCCTCCCCACCAAAACAACAGTGTCTCTCTCACCTCTTCTTAGTGAGAACTTGAAGGCGGTTCTGAACATGTTCTCTGAACATATGGTAGCGCCTAACTTGAGGTCCTTTGAAAGTTTGCACTGTCATGTTAGTCCATACTTAACTTATAGCAATTTATTAAAATGGACCATTTTATTGTTTCTAACAGTTCATGGCTTCACCAGCATCTGTTTGATTGAACAGACCTTGGGTACTGCCCTTTTGATCCATCTGTCTCTAGATTCCGGGGTGGTAGTTTGCCCTGTGACCTCAGTTCCCTAATGAGTCCAAGAAGTCATATATTATACTTATGTTTAATTTTTTATTATTAGAAGAGGAGTAAAAACTTTTTTTTTCACTTATTGAAACTAATGTCATAAATTTGCAGCCATTTCTTAACATCACTCTATAGTTTCTCATTATTTTTTGTAACAATATTATTGACTAAGAATATAGTGATAATTGCAGGTTTTAGAAAAAATCAGACATTTTCTTGGTGATTGAGATTAACATTAACATACTAAGCAGTATAAAGGAAAAAGGTTTTCTTCCAAGAGGAACAGTTTCATCTGAAGACATAAGTTAAATTGATGCTTAGACAGCCTCTATTATAGTAGAGAGGCCATAAGCTACAACCTACAACATAATTAAACACAGTAAATTTATGAATCAATTTAAAAGGGTGGAAGACAGTACAGCTAAGATATACATGCACACTTAAATGACAGTTACAAAAGTGTGCATATGCTTCTAGTTAAATTAAGCATATGATTAGGTAATTATTATGTTGATTTGATTTGCTCAATTTGTGTCTTGAAAGACAAGACACTAATTAAGATATAAAGAAAATTTTTACTTTTATAATACTGTAAGAAACCCCTACTCAGGAAAGTCAAAAACTTATCTTTTTATTGGCAGTAGTGTGTTAATTTTCTGAAAAAATAAAATAAATCATATTTTAAAAACTTTATGTTTGAAATAGAATGGAAAATGTTAGATTTTTATAAAAGGACAAAACAAAACTGGTCAGGTTCTGTTTACACTGAACATAAGAAGCCATTTTTAAAAGTTTGTCTTCATGTTTCTTTTTCAGTTTAACCCTGCTTTTAACGTAATGTGCTAAATTGTCATTAAAATTAATTATTCTGCTTTCAATCAACAACAGATGCCGCCTATCACTAGTCATTATTCATGCACACAGTAAATAATTTAACAGATATTTTATTTCCAATATATTTATTATGGAGAAAGAATAAGAAAATATCTACTGTAAGTGTAACTGATAAATATGTAAATTTTGTAGATTAGAGTAAGAATAGGTAAAAAATAAAAGAGATGAAGCATTTGACACTATATTTGTCAAAACTCCAGTAGTCTAGCTCAATCTTTTTTTTTTTAATGAATAAGAAAAAGGAGAGAACCAGGAATCCAGTTGACTAGGAATTGTGGAAATCAACTTAGGTAAAACTGCATGACAATTCAGCAATGTTATCTCAGGGAGCTTAGTAGTAGGTTTCTTTAGTGCAGCAAACTCTTCAGCAACAAATTGTACTTCAAGGCAGGAATAAGGCTTCTATTTGGTTTCAAGACCATTTCCTTTAGAACAGACTGTGAGAAAGCTGTTGGATATATGTTGGTCAGGGTCCAGTTTCAAGGAAAGAAGAATTAAGATGAGTAAACTAGGGTCTGAGAATAGGGCTGTATTTGGTTCTAATACCATTTTATTCAGGTACAAAACTGTAAAACGTATCCAAACAAAAATGTGTGTGAGGCTGTTTCTCACAGAGTCCTGATAGAGCAGCTTGTTTGTATTTCCACCAAGGCACAGACTTAGAAAAGTGTGGCATAAACATTAAGCTATTCTTTTAAAAAACACATGAAACACCATTATTGTTTAGTAGTTTGCCTCTTGAGTATAACCAGTTACTTTCACACTCTTCCTGCTTAGAAACATAGAAAGATTCAGCAGGACCAATGACTACTGTAATATTTTTGAGCACATCAATGTGATTTATGGCATGACACATTTGTAGATTGATGTGTTTAAGCATATTTTTATAACAGACACAATCTCTATTGTGTAAAAGCTTTTAAATTCTACATGACAAAATATATTTTAATTTATATAATAAAATTAGCAAGTCCACTTTGGTTAATATATCTTCCAATGGCAGTGCAGTTTATGCACCATGTGGAACACATATTAGCTTCTGACACCGATTATTAAAGTCAGATATTACATTCAATTATGTTTAATTATTCAGAACCTCTGTAGCATGTAATAAGATATCCTCCAATATAATTAGAAACACAGCAATATCTAAAAAATAACTACTTATAGAATCATAACAGCAGTTACAATAGCCTATAGGCTATTCCGCACTTTGAGGCAATTTTTTTTTTTTAACCATTTACTGATTGCCACTTGGGATATATTAATATTCTGCTTTTGTAAAACAAATACGTAGCCATCACCACCCTCCACCAAATAAAGTTGCCTGCTACATAATTAATTGTAAGTATTTACCAGGACTCATAATTATAAGCTTTGCAATGCTCTTTGTACTAAACACAACTCACCTCTCTTGTACATGAACATTAAACACAGTTCTTCAACTCCTAGGCACTTGGTGATGTAACATAGTATCCTTTGCTTCTTTAAATAATGCTCTATTTATAACACTTGACACAATGTGCCCTTTCTGAAAGTGAAACATGAGCACTATATTAAGAATGTAATACTCTATAAAATCAATGCCAAGATTATATTTTTAATATTATAGTATAAACAATCTTATAATTTTATAGGTTGAAGGAAAACTGTTAGTATAATTTTTATGGTATTGATTCATTATTTTTCTATTCAGGTGCAAGTTTACTCATAGCATAACATTTCTCATGAGTAACTTGTAAGAATTAAGGGGGAACATGAGGAAAAAAGATCATTATTTTATTCTCCTTTTATTTTTGCTACTGTATGGACACCTTATCATAGCTATGTCCATGGGAAAGTTTGTTTGATGATAAATAAAATAAACTTTTAACACTTAATTTCTATATAAATTACAGAGGAGGTAGTGTACCTGTGACTTCATTTCATTTCATTTAAAGACTCATTATTTTTCATTTATTCAACGTCTATGTCTTACTATATATTTTACAATACTACAGGTTAGACCAAGATCTTTCTTTATGCTCTTAATCCTAAATAATGACTTGAACTACCTTTTCTTTAACAAGCCTAAACTCAACTACTACTTTTGATGTTAATTGATTTCCTTGTCTTATCTCTCCCAAAGGAATGCATTAGAGCAACAAACTCTGGTATTTTTAAGACCTATTTCCATGTTAATCCTCATCACATAATCCTGCTTTGTGAAAAGATGAACCAAATTTTATTAACATTAATCCCTTACTTTAGGGGAAAAACTAACAGCTAGCATTTATAACAAAAGAAAGCAATGAATTTTTGATTTCAACATTGATTTATTTGTTATTCATACTATTAGATAGCTTTCTTGAATGGAGAGCATGTCCAATTTATGAATGAAATCCTTGCACTCTTACCTGGGGATTCCAATCAGTACGAACTAGATTACAATTTATTTCTTTTCAATATAAACTTCACTTTCATGTGTTCTCCAGTGTTGCCCCTCCATGATTAAGTTTCCTTTTGGAAAACACTTTTGAGTATTAAAATTAACTTCTAATATATCTCATAGAAATAGACTTTTTACAAATGTGGATGGGAGGCCCAGAGATTGTTATTTATGTTTTATGATTACACATAATTGAAAACGTTTTATGTAGCAGCACTAAATTTTGACTCCAAATCCTAGAAATTTGAGCTAGTAAAAAATTTTGGAAAAACAAGTTTATTAAATCATTAGTTTTGTCCTTGAAAAAAGGGATAGTTTTCAATTTTTCAAGTGAAATCAGTAGTATAAACTCTTTAAACTACTTAGATATTTATTTGCATCTTAAAAAATATTCTACTTCTTTAATTATTCATGGGGGCTAAACTTAATACCCCTGCAATTCATCTATAAGTTATGCCAATTCTAGGAGCATTGTGGCATATATTCACATTCTGTTCAGCATTAAAATGCACTACTACTACACACATTCAATTAAATTTGCTTGCTGCTGGAAGGGTGGTTTCAAATGTAACATTACGTTATTTCCTAGATTGCACACAATATTTAGTTATTAATTTAAGAGATATTATTACAAAATCACAGATGCCCCCCACCATGTGATTTTTTTAATAGAAATTAAGAAAATGTTAAATGTTTGTTTTTTTATAATCTGCAAACTTTCCAATGGACATAGCTGTGATGAGGTGTCCACACATCAAAAATAAAAGGTGAATGAAATAATAACCTATTTTTTCTTCTCATTTTCCTCCTCAATTTGTATACATTATACATAAGAAATGTTAGCCGGGCTCGGTGGTTCAGCCTGTAATCCCACGCCTTTGGGAGGCTGAGGTGAGTGGATTGCCTGAGCCCGCGGGTTCGAGACCCGCCTGGGCAGCAAGACCTCATCTCTACAATAAATCAAAAAATCAGCTGGGTGTGGTAGTGCATGCCTGTAATTCTGGCTACTCGGAAGGCTGAGACGGAAGGATTGCGGAGCCCAGCAGGTCGAGGCTGTGGTGGCCGGGAGCAGCCACTGCACTCCAGTCTGGGCAACAGAGTGAGACTCCAACTCAAAAAAAAAAAAAAAAAGAAATGTTATTAGGGTTATGTGGAAATGTCATGGAGCTGTCAGTATTTCACTTCTTAAGAACATAAATGTGTGTTTTGTAAAAGGTGAATATGCAACTCCTTTCTTGAGGAGAAAAAATGCAGTTATGTTTCATGGAACATACAGATAATGAATACTATGGGAAATGAAGGTTTCTTTGCTTCTTTTGTGTGTGTGTGTGTGTGTGTGTGTGTGTGTGTTGGAGTCTCATTTTGTCACCCACACTGGACTGCAGTGACATGCTCACGGCCACCACAGCCTCGACCTGCTGGGCTCTGGCAATCCTTCCACCTCAGCCCTCCAAGTAGACAGAATTGTAGGCATGCACTACCATGCCCAGCTAATTTTGATTTATTGTAGAGACGAGGTCTCGCCAAGTTGCCCGGGTGGGTCTCAAACCTGCGGGTTCAGGCAATCCACCCCCCTCGGCCTCCCAAAGTGCTGATATTACAGGTTGAGCCACCGAGTTCAGCCCTTCTTTTCTTCTTATGCTCATTTTCTTCACAAAAGTAGTTCTAACCTTAAAATAATATTCCTATGGATCTATCACTGAGTCAATATACCTTACTGAAGGTGAGTTGGAACAAGTTGATGCTCCATTGGTAATCTTATGAGTCTTTAATCCTTTGAGTTTCTTGCTACTGTGATCAAACCATGCCTGAAATTTAAATATCATATTTGCTTAATGTAAAAAAACATTGTCCATGCAAATAAAGAATAACACTGATTACATTATTATATTTAAGCCTTTTATATGTCTATTAGTATAAAAGTTATCATGCTCTCTAGTTGAAAGTTTGGTTCTGTTACAACACAGATCGACATAATAAGTTCAGTTTTATCCCTCTCCCTTTACCCCCATTCTCCTCAAATGCACCTTGAATTAAATGAAGTTAAAAACACTTTCATGTTCAAAAACATAACTTTTGTTTCACTTGAAATCATTCTCAAACTGTAACCTTTGAAAGTGTTTTACTAGCATTGATTTACAAGCCTGCCCAACACACCCATGCGGCATGTGTGAGCACACAAATGTGGCACTGATCTCTTGGAATGTGTCAGGATGAAAAAAAGGTTGCAATCAAAGAACCAAGACGCCAGTTAAACATTTCTGGTATTTGTAAGTTTGTTTATTTAATTTCCCCAGTCCATTTAATGTTGCTTACTAAATTGGCATGTTGGACTCATTTTAGCCTCAACTCTATTAATTTCAGTGTAGTGGAAAGTTTTGTTATTTCAATATGCTGAATTTGCTAACAGTACTTACAAGGTTATCTCATCTTATTTGTGCCTACTGATAAAGTCTCATTACAATTGCCCCATATCTATTTCTGGCAAGGGTTTCAGTCTGAACAGTTAGTGTAGACTATTATTTATTCTACTGAAATTGGAATGCCATTGAGTTTTGTTTTGATAGTTGACTTGTTCTAAATGTGTAAAATTATCTTTAAGGGCAAGCTTATTTGTATTATACCTGAAAACTTATATAGCCCATTGCATTATTCATTATGTAAAACACCAAATGTTATCTTCATCTGGGTTCTAATACAAAGTAAACTTCTTTAAAAATTGAATTATTTCAATAATTAAATAATATGATACAAATGGTATTAAAACTGTTTGTCTAATCATCAAAAAATTGACACTAGCCCATATGAAATTTGCTTCTATGACAAGCTAAGTATTTGATGGGAGTTTGGAAGAGATATTTAGCATTTTGCCCTCAAATAAATTTCAGCAATTTAGCATTGCTTAATTCCCTTAACTATCAAATTTTTTAAATTAAATTGACTGGTACTTCTGTTGATATTAATAGTGCATTTGTGGTAGGGAAGATATCAGCTAAACATAGATTACTGTTTATTGCACTGAATTTCTCTTTATTATCTAGGAGGAATGATAAATACGCTCTTCACAGTTGATTCTTATATGTAAGAGATTTATCAATATGTATTCATTGAATAAAGTTTGTTGACAACTTGACATACAATTTTCTCAAGTTCTTATTCTGCTGCAGTACTATTACTTAATATTATTTAGACTAAAAAGAACATTTCCTGTCACTTGCCTGCATGTATCGTCTATTCCTTCTTGAAATTTCA
Source organism: Carlito syrichta (assembly GCF_000164805.1). Taxonomy (NCBI): domain Eukaryota; kingdom Metazoa; phylum Chordata; class Mammalia; order Primates; family Tarsiidae; genus Carlito; species Carlito syrichta. Next base: position 123,626 of record NW_007256078.1, read on the forward strand.
GTGCCTATATAGGGTTCTACCATTTACCTAAAAGAGCTCACCTATTTTTCTTAGCTCAACTTCACTTCAAACCAGTAGATTTCTCATGGGTAGAATTCAATGTTAAATAGTTTGAACGTAACCTTGAAATGAATTCTTTTCTTTTCTTGTACTCAATTACCCTTTCTGAGCTTTTTTTAATAAAGCAAAGGACTGTGCAAAACTGCACTGTCAGTGAAGCCAAGACCAAAGTGATAGAAGTAAGAAATGCTCTGGGGAATACTGCAAATGCAATTTCTGCTTCTTGCTTGAAAGTTTAGAACCAGCACCAGTCTAACAGAAACCCTTTGCTTTCTGGATGACCCATTTACAGTGTGATAAACACTGCCGTGGAGTTAATACCATTTCTCAGAAGCAGACCTTTTCATGCAGTTAACTATGTGTAAAATTGTTTTTCTTTTCTTTCTTATTTGACATATTTTCCAAATTTATAACTAGTCCACCATGTACTTCCACTAAGCAGTCTGACCTTCCTCTTAGTATTTGATTTATGATCACTTGAAAAAGAGATGCATCTAGAATGCCTTCTCATATACGTCTTCTTGATACATTTTGCTTACATTTCTAATTTTAATGAGCTTTCTAAAATTTTAAAATTATTTCTCTTAACATTTGTATCATTCCAAAATGTGACCTAACTTATCTGTTTTGTTTCTATGAATATACTCTTTTAGAGTGTATCTATTTTGCTCTGTAGGGTATTAGTCTTCTTACTCCCAGAGAGTAATATACTCTTAATAACACTGTATTGGAATGAACAATATTTTATACACAAAGTCCAAGTTATCCTTCCCATGTTTCTCTTTGGTTGCATTGTATCAACTCTGTTTGTTGTCAATAAGTCTACCTTGGGGATCTACTATACTGCAGAGTAAATGATTAACCTCATTATTCACAAGTTTGAAGGTCACTATCAAAATTACTTCTCTTAAATAAGCTGTTTATGCCCAGGTTAGCTAAATATGATAATTATATTATCTATTAAGTTAAATATTGGGATGGTTAAAAGTTATTAACATTGCTAACTGGGTGTGTATTGGCATCAATCTAATGCAATAACTAGATAGATTTTTACATATGTGTGACACATACATGTACCACAAAACTATACATCTATTATGCATGAATTAAAAAATAAATAGATAACCAAATATGTGAGACGTGTCATTTTGTTTATATCTTGCGTAACTATGCTTAGAAAAGAAGAGCTCATTGTGATGGAAATAGTGCGGCCACTTAATGGTCGTTGACATAGCTCAGAAAATTCTATGTCTTTGTTGGAGAGAGGATGATAGAGAGAGAGAGAGAGAGACAGAAGGAGACTTGGATTTAATTATTATTCTGCTACTTGCCTAGGGATAAATGATTTGCTTAAATTCCCTTGACTTCCATATATTTACATATGAAATGTTGGTACAAATACTGCAGGTATTAATTTTGCCTGTACTGCCAAAAAAATAGAGAGTGTGAGAGAAAAGTAAAGTAAATAGTACCCCACAATTTTAAAACAAAAAATATATTTTAAAAAAAGAAAAATAAATAAAATAATGACTTAAGTGCCTTCAACCTAATAGAAAATAATTGTTATATGTTACAGGAAGTCCTGGACTAAGTGGGACTCCTGAGTAGTTTACCTATGACCCATTTACTTCATCAGAGACTCAGTTTGCTTTCACTTTCTGAATCACCATTTTAGTATTCCAACTGGCTTGTAGTTTAGTAGTCTTTGTTGATTCAAGATGTTGCAGCAATTTTAGTAGTCTTTATTGATTCAAGATGGTGCAACAATTTTAGCAAAATCTTTTACTTTATTGCTTTGTAATGTCTATTTAACCCTTACCAGAAGTCCTGCAGAAAGTTTCCACTAATTACTCTCTAAGAATTGTGTCACTCTTCTCACATTTAATCTGATCTCTGACAAGGACACTGAAACCACCAACTTGGTAAAGGTCAGCAAGGACTTTACAGTGGTGGAGACCCAAACAAACCTGAGTGTATGAGAGCAGAAAGTGACCAATGATAGATGTGAGGCAGATAATTAAATATATATTCCAAAAATGTAGTAGGTTTGTTGTGCAAAGTACTGTGAGCACATATATAAATCACCTAGCACAGTAACTGACGTATAGTAGATGCTCAAAAAAGGGAAACTTAAATTATTGCATTTTTACCCCAATACATTGAACTTCCTCTCTATTTCAGTTGCCCTGCAAACCACCCACATTATAAATGTGCTGAGCACATTTGATGAAATTGAACATCTAATTACAGAAAATTCAAAAAACACAACACATACATAAAACATACAAGTAAGTGAATGTACTGACTCACAAATTAATGTTGCAGATGCTGTGATAAAGGGAAACCCACAATGAAATGAGAGCAAATAAAAGAACGTTAACCACAGATTTGGATGGAAGAATGGAAAGCAAACAGGAGGCACATTTGAGTGAATGCAGTGGTGAGCATGAGTTGTTTCTAGTCAAGAAAATAAACATAGATTGAATTTTCCAGGCAAAAGGTCCCTGCTTCTCCTTCCATGCTTGGGTAGCATGGAAGGGTCTCAAAATCTCAGAAAGAGGTTCTTTGTTGTCAACTGAAGAGTTTAAGCTCTATGAATAGTGAAATATCAGTTATCCTCTGTCATTATCTGGGAGTAGATCCAATAGTGTGATGAAATGACAAAACCTTGGCTTCAACCTATCTGCATGGCTGGGAGCATTTGTCTCCACTCTGCCTTGATCATGCAATGTCTACTCATTGAATTGTGGCTAACATGATAGAGTATATGGAGAACTTGATACTTTCATTTCTCTATTGAATTGATTGTCTTGCAATTTGGTTATCACAGTTTTCCATAGAGTCATTCAAGAGGTCAATTCAATCATGGGTGAAATGATTCTTATGTCTCAAAGAGGTACAAACTTGATATTCTAATTTTCTTAAATCATTGCTTTTGACCATGCTTTGCTAGATTCCTTTTCATGTTCCTTGCAAAAGCTCTATAACTTTCCGGAAACATAATTTTTAAAAGTCAGTCTCCTCAAATTAATGAGTTTAATACTAAAATTCTCTCACCCAGTTCAATTCCCTATCCTCTTCTCTATCTCCACATTTCAGAGAGGGGCCAAACTTTAGGAAACAAACAGTGAATGGGCATATAATTGCTTTTCTTTCATCTCATTAGGAACATAGAGCAATACTTATACCTAGCTAGTGGTATGGTCATCCACTCTTAGCTGTAGTGGCTTGCCTGATAATACCTTCCTTGCAGCTTATGGCCAAATGTTTGGTTTCTTGTTGCACACATGTATGAGTTCCTGGAAAAACTTTCCCCATTTCAAAGGTTCCTAATTACTCTGACTTGACCTCTTTACTGCTTTCAACTCCTGCTTTTTGTGGTCTAGCTATGGCAGAGGTCCTCCTCTTAGAAGCCCACTCTAGTTACTATTTAGTTAAGCTTTGAGCTTTGGGACATATAGTAAAATGAACTATTGTTTCAACATTCTATCTCTCTCAGTAATAGGATCACACATTCACCTCCTTTACCCTGCAACTTGGGTGGGACATATTTTCTCACTCCTAGACTCAAAGTTTAGCTACGTGATTTTCTTTGGGAATGAGCATTCAAGAAACAGGACCAAGTCTGAAAAATGCTTGTATTCTTGCACCAATTCCAGAACATCTGAAATTATCCTGAGAAAAACATGACTGATCTAGTTTATTTTTCTTAGGAGGGTAAGAAATACTCATAGAGCAGAGACATACTGCTCCATCTAAACCCAATCTTGATCAGCCAGAACCTCACTAATTCCTATTAAAACCACAGGCCCGTGAGGGAGGACCACAAAGCTCAGCAGAGTCATTATACTAAAACCAATCTAAATTAATTACCTCCCATTTAATCTGAAAATTAATGACAGCGAGTGATTATTGTTTTAAGCAATGATTTCGGAAATGGTTACATATTACAGCATTGCTATGGGAGTAACTAACACAGGGATATAATACCAGTTATCAGGTCACAGGAAAAATCTAATTTTGTATAATATTATGCCGAGTCAAATGAGGAAAAAAAAGTTAAACGTCTAGCTTATTTTATTTTTGCATACCTAAATTTAGTTAAGTGGAAAAATGATGACAAAAAGATGTTTAATATTTTATTATTTTTAATCAAACATGGTTTGCCATCAAATAAATCTGTATTTATATTGAATTCAGTTTTATTAAGAAATTACTCCAAGTATCTTTTTTATGGACACACAGGTAACTGTTTAGTTGGTTGTTCTCTATGCAAAATGATCTGTAGTTGGAAACTTTACTTTCATGTAGATACCATTCCAACATTATTTATGAATTATTTTTTTCAATATACTTTAAGTGCTCCATTCTTTTCCAGATTTAGCAACATTATACTCCATATAATATTGAAAATATTTGTAATTTCAATTATATTGAAAATATTTTTCAATATTTCCAGGTGTAAATTTCAACTTAAAACATTTTAAGCAACTTTGAAACACATGATGTATATTTAACCTTAAGTTAAAATGAGAGTATTAAAGAGTTAATGTTCTTTAAACAGGGAAAAAAAACATATTTAAAGCAAGAAAAAGTTTTCCTATTTTGTTTTGCCACTTTGCAGTTATTCTTGATAGCAAAGGTTTTCTGGTTTTCAAGTTATTTTGTAGAAATTGGAGTAAATGCCACAGAGGATTTTGGTTTCATAAAGTATATCAACACTGTTTATGGCTCCTGTTTCATTTTTGTTCTTCCTAGTCCTTTTAAACACAACAAACATGCCTTGGGGTTTTTCTTGAAATCATTTTGAAAGTGTGTTTTTGTTATGACCCATCAGTATGAAATATAGTTTTCTGATTACATGATGGCTGAAATAAGTTTTCCTTCTTTTTCATGGGTGAAGAGTGGACTGTGTATATGGGGTCTTTCTATGTGCCTGTATGTCAGGAATTCAAGCACCATAGAATACATTATGCTTTAAAATGCAAGCAAGCAATATAGATTTTAAAATATTGTTAGCTGAAAGGAGGGACCCCAGGAAATTTAGAATAGAATTAGCTTCGGTACAGCAATTTTGCTTAAGTTTTACCATTGATACGTTTTGCTAAGCAGCATGTAGAGCCTCCTCATCTTCTTACTTTATGATCATTAATAAGAAAAATCACCTTTCCGGAAACTGATTCCCAGAACCGGTTTCACTAGTTCGGGCCTTAGAAATCAGCCATTATTCAACTCCCTTCAGCACGTCCAGTTCTAACAATCTTTCTTTCAGGCATTCGTGTCAATATATTGTTAATAGCTGTCCATGATGATCTCCAGCCCACCACCAGGAAGCATTTGTATTGATACATTGTTATCACCCAACCACAATCAACCTCCAGCCCACCAGCTGAGGCTGTGAGACACAGGTGCCTGGTGATGTCAAGATCCAAAACTTATGTAACTGCTTTCAACATCAAAAAACCCAGCCCTGGACATTCATTTTGGCCCAAACCCACCGGGTCCTAAACCCCGCCATGTTCCAAGGGCCTTAAATATAACTAGTGTTCAGCCCTTTGATGCTACACTCGCCTGAGTGCTGGCCTCCTTTCCATCTGGGAAAGGTGAATAATAAACTTTACTTCTTTTTACTTCCTTCTTTGTTGTAATCTTGCATTATTCCTGAGGCAACAGCCCACCTTGCCTCAGTTTACCCTTTCATTTACCATGGAAGTTTATTTAGTTTTATTGACATTTATCGAAACAAATGAGAATTGAATATCAGGAAAATCACAGAAAAATCTTTAAACACTCAGAAATTAAGCAAGATACTTCTAAATAGTACATAGATTAAAGCAGTCTTTTTTTTTTTTTTTTTTTGAGTTGGAGTCTCACTCTGTCATCCAGACTGGAGTGCAGTGGCCGCTCCC